>NW_026000272.1:14334765-14337920 GCF_001458135.2 Marmota marmota marmota
CTCGGAAGTGGCTGACTGCACTGCTCCGCCCGCCCTCTGCGTCCCCCACCCACGCCCGCACGCCCGCTGGGGACGCAGGACCGTGGCGGGAGGGGGGCCGAGGCGCCGGCAGCCCCAGCCGACTTGCTGCTGCTTCTCACCCACCACTCCCTGGATGGCCCGCTTACCTTGATGCAGTATGGGGGCTCGTCGTAGGTGACCAGCATGTACCTGTCTCCGCGGCTGGCCGGGTCCCGGGCACGCAGCTGCGGAACGAGGGATGACGGAGGGGGTCGCGTAGAAAAGGAGGGGAATGACAAGAGCGTTACAGAAGCACCTAAATCCACCTCCCAATCCCTCAGGAACGAGACCCATCACTCCCCTCCCCTCCCATTACCTTCAAAAATAACTCCACAGCGCCTTTGGCAATGTCCAAATAGGAGGTGCCCAGGTCAGTGCGCTGGTTCATGGAGGCGGACGTGTCTATGAGGAACAGCAGGATGGGCATCTTGCCCCGCACCCCTGGCTCTGCTCCCCACTCTCCAGGCCCTCTTGCCCTCACTGCCACGTACGGCCACCCGAACTCTGAACTCTGGCAGAGCCAGGGGGCAGGGAGAAAGAGGAAGAGGGGGAGACGGGACGGGACAGATGGGACAGCTCCTGGAGTCCTCTTTTAGCAGCCCCACCTCCTTTCCCTGCACGGGAACTTGAAAATGTGAGCGTGTGTAGCCCTCGGGGGCCTGCCCCCTCCCCTCTCCTCCTGCCACCACAACTGCCGCCGCTGCCGCTGCCGCTGCCAGGACTACTGCCTAAGCATCCGTCTGCACTGACTAGAGTGCTCGCCCCAGACTGAGAGCTCTCTCTGTTCACCGACACACAACTTCTGTCTGCTCACCTACCATCAGTACCATGTGACCACAATCCACGCCATTGGCTGCCAATTATCTTGAATTTGCATATTCATCAGATGACAGGACACGGGGAGGGACTTGGGCGAACCCAGGGTGTTGAAATTAGAACCAAGACAGGGGGTAAAGGGAAATGTAAAGGACCTTTGGTAGGCTCAGATTCTCTGTTAAAGGACTTGGAAGACTTTAGGATGATTCGTGCGGGTGGCTTGGATAGATTTTCTCTTGCTCCTCAAAGATGGTAATTCGAAAGGAATAGTGAATTGAGCAACAGTTGTACAGAAGCAGATGCTTGGACGGGCCGCACAGAGAATGCCTTACTAACTGCAATCCATCAATCCTGCCAGTGGCTAAAACCAAAACATTTCAGAAGCGGCAAAGTTTCCTGGTCAGAATTACTCGCATTCCTTTGGATTCAGCACTGGCTTGATCGGTATTTGTGCATTATTTGCTGACCTTGTATTCCATATATATCTAGTTAGAAAGGAAACTAAATCTTTAACAGATACGGAAACTGGCGTTTTGTATACACAGACTTCTTCAGTTTTATTCAGCTCTTTGAAGCATTGGCAAGCCTGTGATAATTCCACCACTGTGTGTCTGCACAGCCTTTACACATGGGAGGTTTGCCAACCTAAATTCAGCTTCAATTCACAATTGAGCACCCATGAAGTGCCAGGCACCCATGGTAGACTTATTTAATCTTTGAAATAATTATGGTAGATGACATCATACTCAATTTTCAGAATAGGAAATTGCAGCTCCAGAGATTAGGGTAACAATGGGGATGCGGTCAGGTCTGTCTCTGTGGAAGGGGTCAGTAAGTAAGTGGTCAACTAGACATGGTGGTGATCATGTGACACAATTTTTAAATACAGAGTATTTCTAGCAACATGCTATGCACACATGATGTAGAATCCAGAGCCTCAATGAGTTCGCACTTTTGGTGAGTAGAGATGATCTCTCTCACACACACATGTATAATCTTTTAAATGTTGTATGTAGACATCCTATGCATTTATTCTATGTGTTATATATATTCCATATACATATTCAATAGTATTTTCAGGGAAATAAGATTTCAAAAGAGGTCATGTGGCAGTGTATGAATCAGGGACAAACAGTGATGCAAATAAAAAGTGCAATGGAAGCAATGGTCCAGTGTTCTAGAAGTTCAGAAAGTTTCAAGGTCAAGGCACAAAGAGGGAACGGAGGGACTCTAGGTTGGAAGGAATGGTATGAACGAAAATTCAGTCAGAGACTGTACTATGCATGGTGTATTTCAGGCCAGTGTGGTGGAATGTTAGGAAACTGATGGAGAAATAAAGATGAAAAAGATACAATATTTGTATCCTGCTGATACAAATATTATGGAGGACAATAGCTTTATGGACTAGGGTACTAAAAGTATGGGAATGATGGGGGCCTGTGTATTAGTTTTGTATTTCTTTGTAACAAGTTAGCACAAATTCAGCAGCTTAAAATGGCACATGCATCTATTACCTATCTCATGGTTTCAAGAAGTCAGGGGTCTGGGTTTAGCTGGCTGATTCTCAGTCTCACAAGGCTATAGTGAAGGCCTGGTCAGGCCATTTTCTTCTGGAGGCTCAACTGGAAAAAGAATCATTTTCTGAGCTCATGCAGACTCTTGGCAGAACTCATTTCCTTGAGGCTGTATGTATGCAAGCTAGATGCCTCCGTCAGGCCCACCTACTATTGCAGTTCCCAGCCATGGGGGTATGGCCTCTTCTTCAGGGACAGCAGGGAAATCTCTCACTCAGATCTGCTAATGTGGAACCTCATATAACATAATCATTACCTTTGTCATGTTCTATTCACTAGAAGAAAGCCACAGGTCCTGCAGGAGATTACATTGGATGTAATAATACTAGTAGATGTAGATAATGGGAACCATCTAAGAATTCAGCCTATGATTAGGTAGGGAGAAGATCATTACCTGGAAACACCTAGCTCAATTTTTGTTAAAGTCAATTCTGAGTAATAATATGACATGTTCAGCCTGCCAAAATACATGCATTGGGTTAGTTGATTGCTTAGACTATCCTTTTGTTGAAGAATTATAGAATTTCTTATTGTAAGTTTATATTTTATTGTGATTGATATATATGTAGGTATATATATACATATATACCTACATATACATATATACATATATTTATATACATATATGTATATATATATATATATATATATGGGTGTATATATATATATATATATATATATATATATATATATATATATATATAT
>NW_026000272.1:14339657-14348480 GCF_001458135.2 Marmota marmota marmota
TTTTTTTTTTTTTTTTTTTTTTTTTCATTGTAGTTCTAACCATCCTGTCTTCTGTCTAGTCATCTCATGTTTTTTGAACTTGTGGGCTCTTGAAAATAGTTTCCTCTTTCTTCTGTATGTCTCTGGTCTTTATCTGCTTTTCATTCACTAGGAGCCCCTAAATCAATTTGCTTTTCTACCTTATCACACTCCCCTATTCCAGAACTCTCTACCTCATGTCTGAGGGCCCATTTGCTTCTTGGGAAGGAATTTTCTACAAAGTACTACTCTCCTGGCTTCTGTTCCCTTCACACAAATGTTAGCAGACTTTCCCCTTGTTTACCCTTCATATGGCTGGCCACCATGTAGTCCACCACCATGTAGGAGACCGACACTTTGCTTTGGTGAAGGCCTCTTTGACTTCTCCCTCTGAAGATTTCTTCCCTCTTGACTTCAAGCAGCTCCTAATCACCTCATCTTGACAAAAACACCTTACTTAACCTCCTCCCCAAACCTGCCTTTCATGGCTCAGAGGGGAATTCAACCTCCCGCCTGCTTTCTCCACCACCCACTCACTCCTCAACCACGCACAATCTGGTTTCTCTCCCCAGCACTCCATGGAAACTGCTCAGAGGTCCCCAGTGGCCTGCCCCTGGCCAAGTCCAATGGTCTGTTCTATATTTTCCTTTGTTGATTGCAGAGCTGTTTGTCACTTGCCTTCCTGAGCTCCCCCCACCCCCATCTACCTTGCTTTTCATCACCTGCCATTTCTCCTGGAGTCTTTTGACCCCTTGGACTTTTTCCCCCAACATTTGCTAATTCCTAGCTTAATCTCTTTCCCATTCTGTAGCTACTTATTTCTTCCCTCTGCCCTCACAAAGGACTGTGTTATTTCCACATCTGTTCATTTAGTCATCCTTTCTTTGTTTTTTTTTTTTTCAAATATTTCTTGGGTAGGCCTTGCAGATGACAGGCAATGACAATACATAGGGGAATAAGGGAACCAGCACACTTTAGTGATTAAATCCTTGGATTTGGGGGGTTGAATTCCAGCTCTGCCATTTATCAGATTGTGACCTTAGGCAAGTTATTTAACCTCTCCCTGTCCCAGTTTTATCATCTAAATAACAGTAATAATAATAGCATCTCAGGATTGTTTTGAAGATTATATGAATTAATACTTATAAAGCTCATATAGAAGTGCTTAGTAGAGAGTAAGCTCTTCATATGTATTAAATAAAAGGAATAATAGACATAGTCCAGGACTGAGGCTGTGGCTCAGTGGTAGAGCGCTTGCCTAGCATGTGTGAGGCACTGGGTTCATTTCTCAGCACCACATATAAATAAATAAATAAATAAATAAATAAATAAATAAATAAAGGTCCATCAACAACTAGAATATTAAAAAAATAGACATAGTCCACTGGGCACGGCGGTGCATTTCTGTAATCCCAGCTACTTGGGAGGCTGAGGCATGAGGATCATAAATTCAAGGCTAGCCTGGGCAATTCAGCAAGACCTCATCTCAAAATAAATTTAAAAATAGTTGAACCAGTAGCTCACTGGTAGAACACTTGCCTAGCATATGCAAGGTCCTGGGTTTAATCTCCATCACTGCAAAAAAAGTTATAGTTCATACCCTCATAAAGCTTATATTCTAGAAGGAAAATAAGCAAAAGAGCAGATGCAATAACATATTAAATGCTGTCAGACAGGAAATACAGGAAGTTATGGCAACAACAAGAATGAGGACATATTCTAAAAGGAGTAGAGAGTTTAGGGATGCATACACAGGTTTCCTGAAGGATCTGACTTTGTAACTCTCTATTATTATCTTGATCTGAGGTGTCCTTCAAAAATTCATGTGTGAGATAATGCAAGAATGTTCAGAGGTGAAAATATGAGAGCTGTGTCTTTAATTTAAACTCCCTTAGGATTTTCCCACGTAGCCAAACCGTTCACACCGACTGCGCTGGCTGCAGACTAAAGGTAATTCTGTGTGCAGGGGGACAAGGTGAGTTTGAATTGCCTGTGGGCCACCCAAGTAGAAATAACCAGGAAGCAATCTGGTGTGGTGAAGTATAAACATAAACCTCAGAAGGAGGAGAAGCTGCACAGGCAGCTTTTTTTTTTAATATAGTAGAGTTTTCAATGCTTCATTGCTTACATTTTACTATGTGCAAGGCAAGGACCTTGCACTTTGCACACCTTATCTTGGGGCCATAGTCCGGTGAGATAGGGACTATTCTTCCGAGAGAAGGTGAGGAAACCTGGGTCCCTCTGCTGGTCAGTTACCTGACCCTAAGTCCAAGCTCACCTTCCCCACTGGGCAGAAATAATATCACAATGAAAGAGTGTGTGCTGGGTGCCTGAGAGCCCAGATATATGAGAGCAGTTCAGCATGGAACCAGGTTGCCAACAGAGAAGCCCAGGGAGCCAGGACAGCAGGATGCAGATGGCCCACAGAGAGGAGGGCAGAAGTCAACCAGCTTCAAGCAGCAACACACTCTAGAGACTGCCCTCCTGCATTCCCCAAAAGACTGGCCTTGGGTAATCCATCTTGTGGGACTGTATGGAGCCTCAATTTGCTGTGATCTACCTACTGATAACTTCTGATCAACTTGTGCTGGGGGCGGGGCTGGGGTTGTGGCTCAGTGGTAGAGCACTTGCCTAGCATGTGTGAGGCAGTGGGTTCGAGTCTCAGCACCACATATAAGCAAATAAATAAATAAAGATTCATGAATAACTAATAAAATATTTTTAAAAAACTTTTGTGCGCAGGGAACCCTCTTTCTGAAACCCAATGGGAGGAGAGCTGCTGAGGGATGGTGATGATAGTGAGACACCCAGAAAGTCAAAGTGAAATCCAGGCATCTGTCAATCAAAGGCAGCCAAGTGCCCAGCAGAAGGCCAAATACAATTCTTTTTTATTAGCTGTTCCCTTCTGCCAAGTTCCAGGCACAGCTAACTGTATGGATGTTTATAGACCTGGTTGCTCTGAGAGGTGGTGTAGGCTAAAAATAAAATAGCTGGTGAAGAAACTAGGCCCAGGGCAGTCCCCACAAAGATCCCCAGCGGGTTATGCCACTTGAGTAACTTCCTGCCACAAGTCAGGGTGCATGAGTGTCTGCACTGAGGCCTCAGAATCTCCATCTTTCCTCTTCATAAATTCTGTGGAGCCCTCCTCCTTCTACTTTACTTCTCTGAGGCCACCACCCCATACCCGCTGTAGTATGGAATGATAGGAACTCACCAGGCAAGAGAATCATTATTCTGTTTGTGAAGCCCCGGGGGTGCACGACACACAGAGTGATTCTAAACACAGTGGCGAGGGAGGCCTGTCACAACCAGTCTTATCCTCTCCTGTCTCTAGAAACCTAGAATCTTTTTCCATCTCTTGTTTCCATTACATCCACCAGGCCATCAAGTACTGTGGAGTTATTACTTTTTGGATATCACTTGAATCCCCCTCTCTGCTGCCTTTCTTTTGGTTTAGGCCCTTTGCATGTTGTTTAGCCCATAGTGCCAATATATTTTAGTTTTCCATTTAACTTCATAGGAGGATCTGTGATGTGAAGAATTCTAAACCAGCTTTTACACAAACCATTTCCACTAATTAAAAAAAACAAACATTTTGATTCCTGCTAAAGTATAGGCTTCTTTGTTCTTCTTTCTCCCCTTCCAAGGCTATTTTTAAAAATTGACAACATGGAATCAATGTTAGAATGTGTCCTTTAAAATGTATCCATAGGGCTGAGTGTAGTTCACTGGTAGAGTACTTACCTATCATGCTGGAGCCCTGGGTTCCATCCATAGTACTGCAAAGAAAAAAAAAAGGATAGTAGAATCATACTTTTACTTTAATATAGTGAGAACCCTTAGTTTTTATATCATAAATCACTTAATTCATCCTAAGAATATTGCTAGTCTCTGATTTTCCCTCATCCCACATGGAAGAGTTCTTGGCAGCAGAGCCAGCTGGACTTACGTGGCCACAGAAGCCATTTACTTGGTGTTCAGTTCATCAGATATTTACTTAGGTTCTGCTTGGCCCTTTTGCTACATGCCTGAGGTCGAAAGACAAACAGGACATGGTTCCTGCCTTGGTAAGCTGCTACTCCACTGTAAAAGCCTGATATAGAGACAGATGTTTTTAATATGGTGCAGTAAATGCTCACAGACAGAGAGGTACACAAGGTTCTACATGAATATAGATGAAGAGGATGTAGCTGAAGAGTTATCATGGAAAGCTTCCTGGAAGAGGTGCACCTGAACTTCACCTGAGATGAAGAAGAGCTATTGATAAGAGAGGCAATTATCTCCCAGAATAAGGAAATAATAGGAACCATAGACTGAAGCCTAGAAACTGGTTCATTTGTGTGATGCCCCCACAGGTAGCCTTCCCAGGTTCCCAAGTTCCCAGCTTCCCTTTACTGGCCAGAGTTCCAATCCTACAGCTGCCTCATTTGAAAACTACTCCCATTTCTCCAGAATACTGCCCTTAGGAGTGGAAGCCACCTTGGATGGAGGCCAGGCCCTATCATATCAGCAGCCTGCCATGACCCCTTCCCCAACCTGCAGCCAATGACTGCCTGACACTTGCCTCAGAATGGCATTACCTTTGTGGTGTCCCTCCGGACCTACACTCGACTGTAAATCAGCCCACATTCTTGCTTTGCTCTGTCCCCTGCCCCATCCTGCTTCTATCACTCCCTTCTTCCTGCGTGGTCTCCATCAGTAAATTACAAGGGCCCAAATCCCTGCCTCACACTCTGCTTCTATAGAAGCTGACTTAAGAGAGTTTATTTGATAAGCTTCTAGGCATTTGGCATGCATTGAAGTTAAGATGTAAATTAAGGAATAGATGTGCTGAGAGCCATAGCCAAGTAGGAATGATGCATGGCATTTTTGGTTGAAAGGTGACGCCAGCAAGCCATTGAGATGATATGATTATGTTAAGATCTGCATTCAATTGGATATTAGACCCCTGCTGTCCGCCTCGGCCTGCTACTTTGGAGCTCTAGCGGGACTCCCCGAGAGTTCCCATTGGTTGGGGAAGTGCGGTAGGAGGGAATTCCGGAGGAGGGATTACCTGTTGGGGTAGTGTGGCCCGGGAGAACACCGAGTGTGTGGTTCGGCATATTTCCCGAGTGTGTGGTTCGGCATATTTCCCGGGAGCGTGCGTGGCATTGGCGGGAGTTTTAGAAATAAAGTTTGTTCCTGCTTGAGTGGCTCGTGATTTTGTGCCCAGCCAGACTGTGGCATTCCTACTTGGCTATGGCTCTCAGCAATGAAGTATGACAGATTTGTTTTCCAAAGATGGACACAACTATACATTTATTTCAACCCACATGCTCTTAAAATATAACACTCTCCAATCTGGGAGGTGGGGTCTATTTTTCTCACCCTTGAATCTGAAGAAGAGGGCTTGTGACTGCTATGGCCAGTGGAATACAGCAGAGCAGTGTGTTGTGATGACCAAGGCAAGGTCCTAAAAGGCAATATGATTGTCACCTGGATCTCTCTCTGTATTTCCCTCATCAGAATGCTCTCTCAATTAGAACCCAGCCACCAAGTTGTATGGAAGCCAGGCCACATGAAGAGGCCACTTACTGGTGTATTGGTCAATAGTCCCTGCCAGGCTCCCAACTGGCACCAATCACCAGTTGCATCAATCATTAGACATGCAAGTAAAAGGATCATCAGAGATTCTAGTCCACATTTTTGGGATCTTCCAACTTAGGCACAGAGATCATGGGTAGAAACAAGTTTTTTAGCCACTAAGTTTAGGAGAAATTTATTTGGTAGCAATAAACTAATACATATGTCTAGACCCCAAAGTCGTGATTTCCCCCTCAAAATCAGCTCCTCTAGCTTCACCACACAGGTTAATGCTATCTCCAAATTTCTTTCAGTGTCTTAACTCACCCCCATCTCTCCACTTATATATAATTCATTGTCAGGTCATATAGATTTTCCTTTCCACAATGGCTCTGCTGTCTGTCCTTTGGTACTTGCCTTTCTGCCCATTAAACTAAAGCCAAGCTGTAATTGTTCATATTTATTCCTGCTCTAAAACTGTCAATTTTCTCAGAAACAACTTCCAGATGGAAATTCCCATACACACACGCACACACACACACACACACACACACACACATATATATATATAATCCTAAATGTATATTCTAAATAATTATCTTTTATATATATCTTTGCAAAAATAACACTTGGATTTTTCATTGTAACAAATCATATTTGTTAAAATAAAGAGAAATGTCTCATCACCAGAGGTAGTTACTATTAACATTTGGTGTTATGGTCCAGACATTTTTCTAGTGTGAGTGTGTGCCTATTCTAAGTATATACACATGTATGTGCATGTGCTTGTGTCACAAATACACAGAAATGCATATATAAATACATATACTATAGATACAGTTAAGAAACATTTTTTAAAAAAAATAGGATAACAGCATGAATATTATTGTGCAATTTAGGTGTGTTTTTTTTTACCTAAAATTATTTCCTGTATATTTTTTCATGATAATACATGAATATTTACTTCATTCATGGAAAGTTTCAGAGTATTGCACCATCATTTATTTAACCATTTCCCTATTGGAAAATTACTGGTTGTTTCCACATTTTGCTCCCAAATATTGCTGCAATATGTGGAATTGTTCATATTTCTTTATGCACTCATTCATTTCTATAGGTTAGAGTCCTAGAAATGCAACCATTGTATCATAGGGTATAGATATTTTAAATATCAAAATGGAAGGCAAAATTGTCCTTTTGATGTGGTTGTGCCAATTTTCACACTCGTAACAGTGAAGGAAGCTCTGCTTTCCCACACTCAAAGCTAATAGGCAAAAGTACTATTGCATTGTTGTTTTAATTTTTATTTAATTAGTGCAATTGAACAGCATTTCACAAGATTATGGGCCACTTGTATTTCACTTAATATGAATTGACTAATATCACTTATCCCATGTTCCTACTTAATTTTGAACTTTTCTTACTACTTTCTGTGAGCTGAGCTTGTTGCACAGCAACACTATGACTTCTGTCATGTGTTGTGACAATTTAATCCAATCTGTTAATACATGTTTTAACTTTGTTAACTGTATCAGTTAAATTTTTTTAAGTATTCTGCCATCAGGGTTGATTGGCATATTCTTTATAGTTTCTGGGGGGTTTTGCCATGGTTTAAGAAGCTCTTCCTAATTCATGGTGATAAGTATACTGTACTTTTTCACCTAGTATATTTATTGTTTTATTTTTAAATGTTTAAATCTTTATTTCAAAGGCAAAGAACACAGTAGCAACAAAATGGATTACAACAGCTCTTAAGTATACTGATGACATAAGTTGCTATACACACACACATACAAGACACACATATCCACACGCAATGAAATGGCACACTGTTATTAAGAAAGATAAGCTTTTTAAAATGTTTTTCTTAGTTTTCTTAGTGCTTTATAGTTATACATAATAGCAGGGTTCATTTTGACCTATTCTTACATGTGTGGAATATAATTTGATACATTTCAATACCCAATACTTCCATTTTCCCTCCCCTCCTCCCTCCCCTGTACCCCTTCCCCTACTCTAGTGGTCTTCCTTCTATTTATTTGTTGTTTTTTAGTTGGTGGATAAGAAAAAAAAATAAAATATTGAAATAAAAATTTTTCACCACATTAAGTGAAAAAATACAAGTTATATTATAATTCCACTTTTGTATATACACATCAGATGTCTGAAAGTAAATACACTACAGTGTTAACAGAAGTTATTTCTGGGAAGTAGACACGTATACAGAAACCTTAACTTTTTACTTTATTGCTTGATTATTTTTAAAAAGTACTGTCAGAAGGGAAAGAAATTTTTCATTTTGAAAAACATTGTATAAATGATGTAATTTTTAGAATGTGCTACATATGAGTTGAAGGAAAAAGGAACAAGACAGGGCAAACTATGAGAAAGTATATAGAAATCTACAGTTGACACAAATTAACATCTGTTAACTGTGGGAACAAACTATGGAGACATAATTAGACTTAACATCAAATGAACTTTACAAATACAGAGAACATTTCTCATTGTTTAAAACAGCTCAATTATATGAAGACTTCATTTCTCTTGGACAAACATATGTGGTAAATTAAAATTCTGATTAAATTAAGTGACTTCTACCAAAACAATGAGACATTTTAGAAAATAACATAATTTTCTTTTATTTGGTACTGGGGTTCTAACCCAGGGGTGCTTTACCACTGAGCCACATCCCCAGCCCTATTTTGTATTTTATTTAGAGACAAGTTCTCACTCTGTTGCTTAGGGCCTCACTAAGTTGCTAAGGCTGACCTCGAACTTGTGATCCTTCTTCCTTCCTCAATTCCCGAGTCACTACACCAGGCTTAATATAATCTTCAATTGCAAGAGAAAAAGCTTTTGATGGCTCCCCATTACCTAAGTCTATTTTTTAAGTTCTACATTACAGCAGAATGCATTTTGACACAGTGTACTCAAATGGAGCACAACTTCTCATTCCTGTGACTGAACATGGTGCTGAGTCACACCAGTAGTATAATCATACATGTATATAGGGTAATAATGTCCATCTCATTCCACTGTCTGCCGCAGTCTGTCTGGGCACAAAATAACCGAGCCGCCACACAGCCTTGTAGGTTCAAACAGCAACCTTTATTCCCGAACTCTCACCGGCACTCTACACACACTTCCTGGGAACACACTCCCTCCACCAGGCTCTGGCGCGCGTCATTCCAACTAAACTGTGGCTCTCAACAACAGTCCTTTTAATCCCCACAACCCCTC
>NW_026000272.1:14351095-14355094 GCF_001458135.2 Marmota marmota marmota
TTTTTTTTTTTTTTTTTTTTTTTTTTTTTTGATACCAGGTATTGAACTCGGGGCACTCACCACTGAGCCACAACCCCTATTTTGTATTTTATTTAGAGACAGGGTGTCACTGAGTTGCTAAGCGCCTCACCATCTCTGAGGCTGGCTTTGAACTCATGATTCTCCTGACTCAGCCTCCTGAGTTGCTAGGATTACAGGCATGCACTACTGCACCTGCTATGGAACTGGAGATCTTTATGTTAAGTAAAATAAGCCAGCAGAGAAAAACAAGTATGGAATGATCTCACTTACATGTGGAGTCTAAAAAATTGATATTATAGAAGTTGAAAATAGAATGATGATTATCAAAGGCTAGGGAGAGTAGAAGGGAGAAGCGGGTGGGAAGAAGTTGATCCATGGGTACTATGTTACAGTTAGATAGAAGTAAGAAATTCTGGTGTGCGATTGCACCATAGTGTAATTATAGATAACTATAATTTACTGTATATTTTAAAAAGCTAGAAGAATTTTTTAATGTTTCCACCATAAAAATGATAAATGAGGAAAGATATTATTACCTGATTATACAATGTATACATGTATCAAAACATCACTTGGACTGGCCCTGCCACCTGTGTGGGAGTCCAGGCCTAGTTTAGGCCCAGGACCACCTCCACCAACAGACAGACCCACACCAGAGCCCAGACCTGGCCATCATCATATCCCTCCCCATGCCATATCCTCCACCTTGCAACAGCAGACAGGGCCTAAAAGCACCTGCATCTTCAAACAGGCATCCCAAAACCAGTGTAAGGCCCACCATTCCAGCCCCATCTCTGAAAGAGGTTTCATCCATCTTGGGGCACCTCCACTGCTATCACAAGTTACCTCCACTATTGCTGCCACCACCTTTAGTTTCAGTAGCATCCATGGTGGGACACGGGCAGGGTATGGAAGCCCAACACCAAGGTGAGGTACAGATAATCTGCACAGATAGTACAAGATTATAGGGTAGAAACTGTAATATCTCAGATCCACAGTGCAAGAAAGGAAGACACATAGGCAACATGAAGAAACAAGGGAGGAAAGTGTCCCAAACAAACCAGGATATGACAATAATAGAACCCATGGACAGTGAAGTTGATAAAATGTCAGAGAAGGAGTTCAGAAGGTTCATAATTAAAATGATCTGGGAAATAAAGAATGACCTAAATGAGCAAATACAGGCAAAAATTGATCACTCCAACAATGAGATAAGAGAACAAATACAGGCAACCATTGATTACACCAATAAACAGATACAGGAGCAAATACAGGCAAACATTTATCACACCAACAAGGCAATAAGGGAGCAAATACAGGTAGCAAAAGACTACTTCAAGAAAGAGAGATTCTGAAGAAAACCAATCAGAAATCCTTGAAATGATGGATACAATAAATCAAATTAAAAAAACTCAATAGAAAGTATCACCAACAGACTAGATCGCTTGGAAGACAGAACATCAGATAATAAAGACAAAGTATACAATCTGGAAAATAAAGTTGATCACACAGTGAAGATGGTAAGAAACCATGAACAGAACATCTAAGAACTATGGGACAGCATCAAAAGACCAAATCTAAGAGTTATTCTGATAGAGGAAGGCACAGAGATTCAAAGCAAAGAATGAACAATCTCTTCAATGAAATAATATTGGAAAATTTTTTGAACATAAATAATGACCTGGAAAATCAAATAAAGAGGCTTACAGGACACTAAATGTACAAAATCACAACAGACCCACAGCAAGGCACATTATAATGTACCACTCACATAGACTGCAGATATAAGCAAGGGTTTCCATCCTCATATCAAATAAAGTAGACTTCAAGCCAGCGTTAATCAAAAGGGATAAAGATATTTTGTACTGCTTAAGGGATTCATATATCAACAAAACATAACAATCATAAATGCCTAGCATACAGAATAAGGACAGAATCTTAAAGGCTACAGGAGAGAGGAATCAAATCACATATAGGGGGAGACTAATTTGTATCTCAGCAGATTTTTTAACCCAGACCCTCAAAGCCAGGAACAACATATACCAAACTCTGAAAGAAAGTGGACGCCAATCAAGAATCTTACATCCAGCAAAATGAAGTTTCAGATTTGATGAGAAAATAAAAACCTTTCATGATAAACAAAAGTTAAAAGAATTTACAGTGAGGAAGCCTGCACTACAGAGCATCCTCAGCAAAATAGTCCATGAGGAGGAAATGAAAAACAACAATGAAAAGGGAGGAACTACACTAAAGGAAAGGCCAATCAAAGGAGAATCCAAGTCAAGTTAAAAAGCAAGAATAAACCAAAATGTCCGGGAATACAAATCATATTTCAATAATAATCCTGAAAGTGAATGGCCTAAATTCATCATTTAAAAGACACAGACTGACAGATTGGAGTAAAAAAGAGACCGAACAATATGTTGCCTTCAAGAGACTCATCTCACAGGAAAAAACATCCACAGAGTGAAGGTGAAAGGGTGGGAAAAAACGTACCACTCACATGGACTGCAGATATAAGCAAGGGTTTCCATCCTCATATCAACTAAAGTAGATTTCAAGTCAGAGTTAATCAAAAGGGATAAAGATGGACATTACATACTGCTTAAGGGATTCATTCATACATCAACAAAACATAACAATCATAAATACCTATACCCCAAACAATGGGGCATGTATGTCAAACAAACCCTTCTCAAATACAAGAACCAAATAGACCACAACACACTCCATTAACGTCTTGTTAAGAAAGTCAGGTCCTATGTAGCAAAATGAAAATAAACCCCTATCTCTCAACATGCACAAAACTCAACTCAAAGTGGATCAAGGACCTAGGAATTAGTTCAGAGACCCTGCGCCTAAAAAAGGAAAAAGTAGGCCCAAATCTCCATCATGTGGGATTAGGCCCCAACTTCCTTAACAAAGACTCCTATAGCTCACGAAATAAAATCAAGAATTAATAAATAGGATGGACTCAAACTAAAAAGCTTCTTCTCAGCAAAAAAAAAAAAAATCAATAAGGTTAATGGAGAGCATACATTTGGGAACAGTTTTTTGCCACATGCACATCAGATAGAGCACTAATCTCTAGCATATATAAAGGACTTTAAAAACTTAACACCAAAAAAAAAAAACAATCTGTAAATGGACTAAGGAGCTAAACAGACATTTCTCAGAAGATGTATATTCAATCAACAAATATATGAAACAATGTTCAACATCTCTAGCAATTAGAGAAATGCAAATCAAAACTACTCTAAGATATCATCTCACTCCAGTCAGAATGGCAGCTATTAAGAATACAAACAACAATAAGTGTTGGTGAGGATGTGGGGACAAAGGCACACACATTGATGGTGAGACTGCAAATTGGTGCAACCAATATGGAAAGCAGTATGGAGATTCTTTGGAAAACTGGGAATGGAACCACCAATTTGACCCAGTTATCCAACTCCTCAGTCTATACCCAAAGGACTTAAAAACAGCATACTACAGTGTCACAGCCACATCATATAGCACAATTCACAATAGCTAAACTGTGGAAGCAACCTAGATGCCCTTCAGTAGATGAATGGATAAAGAAACTGTGGTATATATACACAATGGAATATTACTCGGCATTAAAAGAGAATAAAATCATGGCATTTTCAGGTAAATGGATGGAGTTGGAGAATATCATGCTAAGCAAAGTACTCCAATCCCCATAAAACAAATGCTGAATGTTCTCTCTGATAAGTGGATGCTGATCCATAATGGGATGGGGGAGGCATGGGAAAAATGGAGGAACTTTGATTGGGTAAAGAGGAGGGAGGGGAGGGGAGGGTATATGGGGGAAGGAAAGATGGTGGAATGAGATGGACATCATTACCCTAGGTACATGTATGACTGCACGTATGGTGCAACAGTACATCATATACAATCAGAGAAATGAAAAGTTGTGCTGCAATTGTGTACAATGAATCAAAATGCATTCTTCTG
>NW_026000272.1:14360511-14367374 GCF_001458135.2 Marmota marmota marmota
ATATATATATATATATATATTTTAGGGAATAAAGACAAGAAAAACAGTCTTGGACTGGGGATGTGGCTTAATGGTAGAGCAGCTGCATAGTGTGTATAAGCCCCTGGGTCAAATCTCGAACATCACACATTAAAAAAAAGTCTATATGTATTTAAACAGATACAATTTTTTAATAAATTCTATCTGGGAATAATAGAATCTACCATACAGATCCCACGGATGGGAGGCAAGTACTGATTATATATCCATGAAATAATTTCCACAATCAAGATAATGAATATGTCTATCATACACCAAAGTTTCCATATGCCCCTCTGTATTCACTAACTCTTGCCCCTGAGAGTTCCCCACCTGGGCCAGGCAACCACTGAAATCCTGTCACTATAGAATCATTTGCATTTTATTCAATGTTCTATAAGTTAAATCACAATGTCTGAACTTTTTTGTCTATTTTTTTCCACTCAGCATATTTGTTTTGAGATTCATCTATGGTTTCATGTCTTAAAAGTTAATTCCTTTTTATTCTGAGTAGTAGTCAATTGTGAAGATAAACAATGTTTTGCTTATTCTGTCACCTATTGATAGATAATTGTGTGGTTTTCTATTTGAGTATCTTGCAAATAAAGTTATAAAGAAGAACTGCATCTGCAAGTTTTTGTGTGGACATAGACTATCCTTCTCAAGCAAATACCTAAGAGTGAAATGGTTAAATCATATGGTAGGTGTGTGGTGAAGTTTTGTTAATTGTTCTTTTTTTTAAAAAAAAAAGTTTATTTTTTAGTTGTAGTTGGACAAAATACCTTTATTTTATTTATTTTTTAATGTGGTGATAAGGCTCGAACCCAGGGCCTTCCATGTGCCAGGTGAGTGCTCTACCACTGAGCCACAACCCCAGCCCATTTTTTTCTTCTTTTTAATTACACATGACAGTAGAATGAATTTTGACATATCATACATACATGGAGTAAACTTCCCATTCTTGTAGTTGTACATGATGTGGAGTTACACTGTTGTGTATTCATATGTGAACACAGGAAAGTTATATCTGATTCATTCCACTGTCTTTCCTATTCTCATCCCCCTCCCTTCCCTTTATTCCCCTTTGTCTAATCCAATGAACTTCTATTCTTCCTCTCCCTCTACCCCGTGTTGAACTTTTTAACTACAAAACTGTTCTCCAAAGTAGTTATTTTTAAATTTTAAATTCTCACCAGCAGTGTTTGACAATTGTAATTATCTTACATCTTCACCAACACTTGGAATGGCCATCCTTTTCAAATTAGCTATTCTCACTAATTTGCTGAAACTGGCTTCAAACTTGGACTCCTCCTGCCTCAGCCTCCCCAGCTGCTGGGATTATAGGCATGCTCTGCCATGCCCAGCTGTATTATTAATCTTTAAGTGAGTGGCAGAATATACCAGTGAAGCCATGTGACTTGGTAGTTTATTTTGTTTAAAATATTTTTTGTTGTTGTACATGAACACAATACCTTTATTTTATTTTTATGTGGTTGTAAGGATCGAACCCAGTGCCTCACACATGGTAGGCAAGGACTCTACCACTGAGCTACAACCCCAGCCTGACTTGGTAATTTATTTCTTTTTTACTTCTTTTTTTAGTTGTAGATGGACACAATATCTTTTTTATTTATTTATTTATTTATTTATTATGTGGTGCTGAGGATTGAACCCAGTGCCTCAACCATGTGAGGCAAGTAAGTGCTCAACTACTGAGCTACAACCCCAGCCCCATGACTTGACAATTTCTTAAAGGTAAGTTGCATTGTGAAATGCAAAAGCTTATCAATGAATTTTTTCATATTCAGCTTTCAACTCAAACAACTGGACAAGAGCTTTCCATTGAAACAAACTTCAGACTTCAGTATGAAGTGTAAGTACTTTATAAACTTTTCATTTTATCAGTGCAGAATATAAAAGGATTAGGATTTAATATAGCCAACAATTTTTGCTCTTTTACCAAAGCCATTCCTTTTTTTTTTTGGTCTCTTCAGGAAGCATTTTATTGTTGCTCCATGTTTAAGAATTTTCACTGATAGAAAATCAACACTTTTAGATACTCTCCCACATAGCCCAGCTCAGCTTCTGAATCTTGGTTTTTGCAGACATATCAACATATTTCTCTCCAATACAGATAATCATTCCACCCATGATTGCTGGATCAGTCTTAACATCTAATTTCAATACTTGTCCTTGACTTAGGAAGCTCTTTAGGACTGTCTTTAACTCAGAAGGAGAAGCTTCATGTAAAGGAGAACTGGTGGTCACTGTGCAAGGTACTTCTGCCACTCATAATGGTAGAAAAGGCAGAAATGATGTTAAGGGCATTGTCTAGGCAACCATTTTCAGCACGCAAGTTGATCAGGTTAGATTTTGGGGAAAACCTCTCTTTTGCTGTCATGTCATTTATGCTTTTCATTTTGTTTTATATGGATGAACTTTTATTTATTTTTAAAATTTTTTAAATTAATTTTTTAAAATTTGTGTATGACAGCAGAATGCATTACAACTCATATTACACATATAGAGCACAATTTTTCATATCTCTGATTAGGCTTTTCATTTTTTTAATATTTATTTTTTAGTTGTAGTTGGACACAATATCTTTATTTTATTTATTTATTTTATGTGGTGCTGAGGATCGAACCCAAGGCCTCACACATGCTAGGCAAGCGCTCTATCACTGAGCCCCAGGCCCAGCCCAAGGCTTTTCATTTTGATGGTATGCTTACTTTAGGGATTCAGAATAGAAGCAACCACCTTGGGTTCTTTCAGTAGTTGTGCTACAATCAATAACTCCTTTTCTACTTGTTCCAGCTTATTCTGTTTAGATGCAGCAGAATAAAGAGCATAGCGACCTTCAATGCCATATATCTGAACAGGTGACCTCACAAGCTTGGTAAACGGTCTGACCACAGATGTACTGAAGCATTGCACCTGGAGCGGGAGCCGGGATGCTGCTGGGGTGGCCATCTTCTCCTGACCAAAGGCATTGTTAAATGATACTGCTTTTTTCTTTTGCTCTGAGCATGTGTCATGAAGGATACAACGACTACTAGTGATTTCACTGCCTCGATTTTTAAGTGGCAGCGGTTTTACTTACCATTGCTTTGTGCTATTAGTGCAAACTTCAATATAATTAAAAAGGCAGATAATATTTGATATTATCATATTAGTTTTAACTTTATGGACTTCCTGAAAGCATCTCAGGGAATCTTAGGGGTCCACAGGTCACTCTTTGAGAACCACTGCATTTTAGTATGAAGCATTCAAATGTTTAATTCAAATGATTTAATATCCTAATTCCATTCCATGGTGCCTGCACTCATGACTCTCAAGTGAATATATAGAAATATAAAAATAATGAGAAATTCAAAAAGAGTTTCTCTTTACCCAAAATAAGATCTTAAAACAAGTAAATCACAACTAGAGAAACACAGCCCTTTGAAATTATACTAAACCATTCAAATCTGTCTCTCCCAATTGAATTATACCATATAACAGTTATTTTCCTTTGGTTGACAAAAATAAACTCTAAAGTTTCAAGATCTTGAGTACTTGTATGCTACCTGATTTCTTTGACTTCCATTTTCCTTATGTATAAAATCGGGGGGGGGGCAGGTGATCATAATAAGAACTATTTCACAATGCTATAAGAAACAAATGTAATACTCAATATAAAGCACAAGAATGATGAACAGATGTTAGCTATTATGCGAATGCTCCATTTCATTCCCTTTATGGCTGCATTGTATTTTGTAGTATGAAGGATCAAAATTACTTTGCCTTTGTCATATATTCTTATAGCTCTGAGAACTTTGGAAAATAAGAACTGTGTGGTTAGATAATCCAATTTGGGAGATGTTAAAGGAGCTGTATACTTTCCAAGAGATTCTGAGCCAGGATTCAACCAAGACAGGTGTGCTCAGTGTTGACTTTATTGATATTTCAAATTGTATGATTCTTTTTATTGTTATTGTTGTTGTTTTATGGTACCAGGGATTGAACTTGGGGGTACTCGGCCACTGAGCCACATCCCCAGTCCTATTTTGTATTTTATTTAGAGACAGGATCTCACTGTGTTGCTTAGTGCTTTGCTTTTGCTGAGGCTGGTTTTGAATTCACAATCCTCCTGCCTCAGCCTCCCAATACACTCAGATTACAGGCATGTGTCACTGCGCCCTGCCTATATGATTCTTTGATGTGTATGTGTACTATACATTGTAGGATGTGTAGAATCTTTCCTTGGTCTCTACCCACCAGATGCTTGTAGTGTTCTTCCCCTGGGAATGACCAAAAATGTTTCCAGACATAGTCAAATACTGCCTAATAAGAAAGGTTGCTCCAAATTGAGAGTGGCTGAACCAGGCAACCAGGAAAGATCCTTCTGGGTGGACTGAATAGTATAGGAACAGAGTTGTATAAGGAAGATATATTGTAGGTAATTTTAATTAAATGTCTGTGTTGGAAAGTACAACAACAATAACAGCTATCGTTTGCTAAGTGTTGTTAGTATTTTGCAAGCATGAATCCTCACAGCAACACCATGAGGTAGGTATTAATAATCCTATTTTTTTTAGATGAGGAAAACAATACTCAGAAAGGCCAAATGACATGCCCAAGAGAGGAGCAGAGCTAGGATTAGTATCTGATCTAATTGACTCCCAAGCTCATGCTCTGAACCAACACAGTTTTATTGTTGTTCAAAATGCAGTTTCCTCCATGGGATATTAATATCTGGAACACATTGTATAATCCTGTCTTGTGACCCTATTGGGATAAGTTAGTTATGCATAATTTTAGATGAGAAATAGTATAGGGGGTGACTTCTTGATCTACTACCTGGGTAGATTTGGGATAAACTTAATTGAAGTATTGCTTTGATGGATTACAGAGACTTCTGAGGCAACATCAAAGAGATATTTGCATAGGCCTCGAAGGACAAAATTATCCATCTCATTGGTTCTAGAAGCCATGGCAATAATTAGTCAAGCAGCCTTGTGAAGGGTTTGGCTGATACCTCTGATTATCTTTCTGGAGGGGGAACAATACCACCTTTGATTCACCCCATGCCTCACTGTTAAGCCCTTTGGTTTAATAGAGGAGAAAATCATTTGGGGGAATGTTAACCATGCATTCTAACCTCTAGGGCACTGTTCTCCCAACTGCTTGTCACAGCTCATTAGGGGTCATGAAATCAATTTGGTGGATCATGAACAACATTTAAACTCAGAGAAGACCAGAGTAGAAAGTATCAAGGATCTCACACATTATAAGCAGGACTTGCTACATGATTTGCAGGTCCAGTGCAAAATGGAAATGTGAGAGTACTTGACCAAAAAGCAGGAAGAGTGTTGCCAAAGGTACTCAAATACAAAGATTTTCCTTTTTTTTCCTCCTGCAGTTTCTATTTGTCATGGTATTTTTTATTTGCTATTTATTTTCATGTTAATTAAAAAGTATTGACATTTATAATTGTTAACATGAATCTTACCATTCATTTATATGTTTTGCAAGGGTAGTTTAAAGGGCAAATGCAAAATCATTTAATTAACCTGTGGAATTGCCCATTACACAATTAGTATTTTGTAGCTCTTACTAGAACAATGGGAATGATGCACAAAACTAATTTGTTTTTAATTTCGCTATGGATACACATTCCACTAACATTTTCTGCTTTCAGTTTGCTAGTAAGGAAGGACAAAAGGAAAAGACTTGCTGTATCTTTTCCATTTCCTTCTATGTCATTGTTTCCAGCATACTATAGTCTCCCCTTATCCCCAGGGGATATGCTCCAAGACCCCCAGTGGAAGTCTGAAACTCAGAATACTACCGAACCATATGTGTGTGCATGTGTAGTGTGTGTGTGTGTGTGTATGTGTGTGTGTTTTGTTGTTCACACTTACCTATTACAAAATTTATTTATAAACTAGGCATAGTAAGAGATTAACAATAATAAAGTAAAACAATTATAACAACATACTATATATAGTAAAGTTGCCAGCATCATTGCTTTTGTGTTTTGGGGTTATGATTAAGTAAAATAAGGGTGACTCGAATGAACATAAGCACTACAATACTATGACAGTCCACCTGATATCCTAGAAGATTCCTAAGTGTCTAATGGGTGAGCACCTGGACAAAGGGATGATTAACATTCCAGGAGGACCAAGCAGAATGATAAAGGATTTTATCACACTACTCAGAGTGGCACATGATTTGAAATATGAATTGCTTACTTTTGGAAATTTCTACTTAATATTTTGTGGTTACTGCTAATAGTGGGTAACTGAAACCATGGTAAGTGAAACTATGGATAAAGGGACACTAGTGTGATTGTTTGATTTTCATGTTTCTCAGAACTGCATTGCATTCTTTCTGTGTTGGAAACAAGTTCAAGTTCAAAAGGAAAGTGTGGTCTCTGGTGTGTCACTATCACTACTGCCCCCTGTCCCCTCCATACTCAGTGGTAGCTTATATTCCTTTCAAGTGTGGATGAACTGACAAGCAATGGGAACACTGGAGCTCAGCACTCCTGGGGCATCACAAACACATACAAACACGAAAGTAAGAACAGGCAGTACACACACTAACACATACACACATGCATGCAAGTGTACATGCTCAACTACTGCTTTTAACTCCACTTACAAAATGTGAGTTCAAAATTGTTTTTAAAATCATACCAGGGCTGGGGATGTGGTTCAAGCGGTAGTGTGCTTGCCTGGCGTGCATGCGGCCTGGGTTCGATCCTCAGCACCACATACAAACAAAGATGTTGTGAGCAGAAAACTAAAAAATAAATATTTAAAAAATTCTCTCTCTCTCTCTCTCTCTCTCTCTCT
>NW_026000272.1:14369417-14405343 GCF_001458135.2 Marmota marmota marmota
AATTCTCTCTCTCTCTCTCTCTCTCTCTCTCTCTCTCTCTCTCTCTCTCTCTCTCTCTCTCATATCTCATCTCCCTCTCTTAAAAAAAAGAAAGTTATAAGTTTATAACTTAAAAAAAATCATACCAGGTGGTTCTAATTGACAGCCAGGGTTGAGAAGCACTGGTTTTCCCTATAGAGAATCTAATTATATTGGGCTCTGTTTGCAAGTATCAGAACAGAATACTTCAATACTTAATAATTGATTATATTTCTTCATAATATCTTTAGGAATAAAAGGTACTTGGCATTTCTTAATTGGAAAGTAAAAAATAAAATTGTTAACAATTTCTATGCCGCAAGAACAGAACTTTAAATCAAGAATAGGCTCTTCTGAGCACAGAGCCCTGTGCTATCTACGGGTCACAAACCTAGGAAAAAGGCCCTGATGATAGGGTATTGTTTGTGGAACTTTTGTTTCAGATGTGTGCCAGAGTATGTGGTGTTTACTGGAGTTGTCAAAGTTGGAGAGCCCCTGCCTTAAGGGAATATCAGGTTTGTTCCCTTTTTCTTCCCTACTAGGTGTTAGAACATTCTCTGGGAAGATTCAAGAGATTTGAGTCAGAACAGGACTGGGGTTAATCTCTTCAGTGTGGGGCAACTTCTCTAGGTTCTCCTTGAGCTCCTTAATCTCATGTGGCTACTGTGACAAGACAGCCCAGGGTCCCTTGACGTTTCCTAAGAGGAACCAAGATGAGCCAAGGAGAAAAAGAATGGGTCATCCCACACACAGTTCAGGCCACTTTACCAGGATACTAAGTACTTAGTGATTCAATAACAAGTAGGCTGGGGGCTGGGGCTGTAGCTCAGTGGTAGAGTGCTTGCCTCACAGATGTGAGCCACTGCTGTTCCATCCTCAGCACCACATAAAAATAAATATATAAAAAGATATTGTGTCAATTTACAACTAAAAAAAGTGAGTAGGCTGCTTTCTGGGGCACCTTTGTAATTATATCCTACTCTTGGGAATTTGTCAGATGGGCGGAGGTTGGGCAACAAAATGGGGTTTAATGATCAAGAGAAACTTAACCGTATGTTTTCATTAGTAACACAATAGGCCTTGAAATTCATTTTAATTTTTACATTATAAAAATTCTGCCAGTTCCATAAAGAATTGGAAAAAGGCAGAGTTACATATAAAAAATAAAAATTGTTTATTGCCTTAACTATCATAAACAGGGACTATATTTTGTATATTTTCCATACATTTTTATATGTATACATTATAATTAAAGAGAATGGATTATACAGTTTAGAGAAACTTAAACTTGCTTATTAATATAGCATTATATTATGATATTCACCTTCTTTCCCTTAGTGCTGCATGTGCATACATGAAAATCAATCACATGGCCTCTCTCATTCTCTCTCCTTGTGCAATTTAGATGTATTAATATCATTGGTTAAGCTAAAGTTAAATCAGTTGCTCCTTGTAAATTGGATATTATGGTTTGCATGTGAGGTGTCCCATAAAAGCTTACATGTAGACAATGCAAGAAGGTTTGGAGGAGAAATGATTGGGTTATAGCCTTAAGTCAATCAGTGAATTAATTCCTGATGGGATTAACTGGGTGATAGCTGCAGACAGGTGGGCTGTGTCTTGGGGAGGTGTCATTGGGGGCGTGGCCATGGGGTATATATTTCCTGTCTGGACCTCTCACTCGCAGAGTCTCTAGCTCTGCTTTCTGATCATGAGCTACCTTCTACCACCACACTCTTCCACCAGAATGTTCTGCCTCATCTTGAGCCCTGAGGAATGGAGCCGGCCTGCTATGGACTAAGACCTCTGAAACTGTGAGCCCTCAACCTTTTCCTTGTCTGTGATTGTTCTGGTTGGGTCTTTTAGTCCCAGCACCAAAAAAAAGGCTGATTAAAATAAAGATTGGGACCAAGAACTGAGGTCTTTCCTGTGATTGACCTGACCATGTGATTCATAAGTTTTCAGAACATTTTCAAACTGGTTGGTAGAATTTTGAGGTGGTTAGCAGTGCAAGCTGGAAATGCTTTAGATTGCTATACGCGGGGATGAATGGCCAATTGTGGCGGGAGCTCAGAAAACCAGAATGCCGGACTGGGGACATAGCTCAGTTGGTAGAGTGCTTGCCTTACATGCCCAAGGCCCTAGGTTCATCCCCAGCAACACACACACACACACACACACACACACACACTGACACACACACACACACAAGACCAAAATCCCAATAGGACCCTGTCTAGTGGAGACAGGGCTCAACAGGTCTCAAAAAAGAGACCTACTAGAATTTGGAGTAGAGGCCACTGGTGTCATATTCTTGACAAGGACTACTCTGCAATTTGCCTGTGTCATAAGCGCTTCTGTGCAACTGATTTTAAAAGCAATGGGCTTGGGGCTGAGACTGGGGCTCAGCGGTAGACCACTTGCCTCACAGAGGTGAGGCACTGGGTTGAATCCTCAGCACCACATAAAAATAAAGATGTTGGGTCCACCGAAAACTAAAAAATAAATATCAAAAACTTCTCTAAATAAATAAATAACATATATTAAAAAAGCAATGGGCTTGTGAATATTAGGAAGTGGTAGGGATATTGCTGGTGGCATTTAGCCAAATTTATGTGAGAAAGAAAGAGCAGAAAGATTTGGAAAACTTGGACATGAATGTAGGAACAAAGCTGGGGCTCAGGAAGCTTGCAGTTGTCAAGGACTTTTTCCTCACCAAAAAAAAAAAAAATGCGAAGGACTTTTCTCAGACACCAAGGAAGGCCTGAGGGTATCTCAGGAGCTGGCAACACCACACCCATCTCGGGCTCAAGGGAATAAAGATGAAAATCCTCCTGAAGAGACCAGTGGGGTACTGTCCTTGCACAAAGGGGCCTATGCAGATTGTACAAAGTGCTCAGCCACCCAGACATTCAGAGGCTGCTGCAGCCAGGGTCTCTGGAGGTTTGAGTACTGCTGGAGATGGCAGCAAACAGCAGAGTTCAACCAGGTGGTGCTGATTCTGCAAGAATGCAGGATGCTG
This sequence comes from Marmota marmota marmota, assembly GCF_001458135.2. Taxonomy (NCBI): domain Eukaryota; kingdom Metazoa; phylum Chordata; class Mammalia; order Rodentia; family Sciuridae; genus Marmota; species Marmota marmota. The sequence continues at coordinate 14,372,458 of NW_026000272.1, forward strand.
GAGTCAGGGGTTCATGGAGGCTTCCACCAAGATTTCAAAGGAAGGCCTTGGAGGCCAGGCAAAGTGCAGCAGGGTCAGAGTGCCTGTGGGCACCCCCTGAGAAGGCAAGGTGTGGAGACGTGAGCGGGAAGCCAAAGCTGCAGTGGAGACCCCCGAGATTAAGAAATTCCAGTAACATGGGACGTTGTGTTAGGAAAACTGCAGGACTTGAGCAGAGGCAAGCCAATAGGAAGGCCACTGGGGCAGAGCCACACAAACCCTTTGGAGAGAGCTTCATGGTGCACACATGCCCCAGATGCCAGACGTGGAGCTCTGGGAGTTGTTTGCCCAGCTGGATTTTTTGTTTTGCTTTGATTCTATCCATTCTTTCTATGCCCCTAATTTTGGGAATGGAAATATTTACCGGGTACAATTGTATATTGGATACTTGTTGTTAATTGCTTTTAATTTTACAGGAGGTCACGATGAGATTGCCTTGAGTCTCAGAGAAGATTTGGACTTCTTGAGCAATTTCAGAATTGTTAAGATAGTGGGGACTCTTGGGAATAAACTAAATGTATTTTGCGTTGGCAGGTGAATGTGCCCTTGTTGGGACGGAATGTTATGGTTTGGAGGTGAGGTATCCCCAAAAAAGTTTACATGTAGACAATGCAAGAAGGTTTGGAGGAAAAAGGATTAAGTACATTATAAAAGTAATGAGAAACAATGGTGGAAACTAGTCCTGGATCTCATAGCACTATATCCTGAGTTTTCTAAGGATAATGATCACAGAGTGTCAGACTCTGGATAATCATCCAATCTTGCTCCTTCACCTCTCTCTCTCTCTCCAGAAAATGAAGAACTGGCTTAGAAATCACACATATATAGTTAATGGTAGACCTGGGGCTAAAAGCCCAGGTTACCTGACTCTGACTTCAGCACTTTCTGTTTTGTCAAACTACCTTGAACTAACAGTGCTCTACTTGCCAAATTTAGGCTCTTATAAGAGCAGTGAACTGGATAGAAGAGTCAAAGAAGACTTTTGCCGTTTACTGGCAGCATCTATATATTGGCAAAGCAGTTGTTATAATGGAAATTTATTCATTCACTTATTCATTCTATTCAAATATTTACTAACAGCCTGACTTGTACAAGCAATATGCTAGGTATTGTTGGGAAGTCCCACCTTAATGAGCCTCTGAATCCGCTAGTTCCTCGATCTTGGAATTCCCAAACTTCTTATTAGAAAATTATTCCATTTAAGGAATTTTGTTATAGCAGTAGGAACAAACTAAGACATGTATTTTAGAAAATGAAAGTATCACATATTTCCAGCTCTATAGATGTAACTGCTTATAAAATGCATCTATTCTAAATATTTGTTTCCTCTGAAATAAATAACAGCATTTATTAAGATAACATTTTCTTTTGTGTGGTGCTAGGAATGGAACCCAGGGTCTCATACATGCTAAACAAGTGCTCTACCACTGAGCTATACCCAGGGCCCAAGATAAATCAATTTTTAACAAATTATTCCTGCTGTTTTGAAATATTGCCTTCTTCTCTGACCTGTATAGCATGAGTCATCTTTCCATACAATATATGCAGATATGCTAATTTAAAAAATAGTGTACTATAGTATATTTTCTCAGTTCCTCTATGGGTAAATATTTGGGTCATTTTCATTTTTTTTCCTGTTACAAATAATGCTGCAATAAACATACCTGTACTTAAATTGTTGCACATTTTAGAAATTTTCCTATACAACAAATTTTGAACACTAAAAATTTTGGATCACAGGGTCTGAAAAGTTATCTTTAATAGATACTACAGGTCTGGGGATGTGGCTCAAGCAGTAGCGCGCTCGCCTGGCATGTGTGCGGCCTGGGTTCAATCCTCAGCACCACATACAAACAAAGATGTTGTGTCCGCCGAAAAACTAAAAAATAAATAAAATTCTCTCTTCTCTCTCTCTCTCTCTCTCTCTAAAAAAGACACTACAAAATAGCCTGTTAAAGAGTTATATCCATTTACACTTTAAATGAGAGTGCTCTGGCTTGTGCACACCCTTTTTAATATTGTCAAACTTTTGAATTCTTTATATCATGATGGACAAAAAATACATCGTATTATTCCAATAAGTAATATAAAGCATCCATATTTGGAGTATGCTAATGTTAAGCAGCCTCTATTATTCTTTCATGTACTGTGCACATACCTTCAAATTTTCTAGGGTTGTTTCTCAGGGCCAGGCATATTACATACCCACTCTGGGAACACACACCAGGAAATACATCTGGAGTGTAACTTTGTAGTTTGTATATAGGAAATATAGATAGAAATGGATAATAATTATGACTGTTTCATTCTAACATGATTCAATGAAATAGCTGAATCACCCATCAAAAGACATAGAGAAAGAAAATCTTTGTCAGACAATCTTCCAGAATACAGTGGATCTATCCTGGGTCTGCCACTTGGTTGTTTGTCTTATTTCATTCACACATATACAGGCCACATTTTCCAAATGATGAGAACAGCATGGCTAATACAGTGGCTCAAGTAATGTAATCATCTTGCCTGATGATTTATTATTCTTGGCTCAAACCCAAGAACAGATGATAGCATAGTTTCCAGTCAAGAAAGCAGCAACTGTAACAAATCCATCTAAGCCCAAACATTTGAATAGTTTCCTGTCTGAATATAATTGCCAACAGATCAACTTAGAACACAAAAATCATAAATTGTCTTAGTTCATTTGAGCTGCCATAACAAAGTAGTTTAGACTGGGCAATTTATAAATGACAAATGTATTGCTTACAGTTCTGGGACGTTGAGAGGTACAATAGGTGACAGCATATTTGGTGTCTAGTAATGGTCTATTCCTCATATATGGTGCCTTCTATATGTATTCACTGGGTGGAAGGGGCAGACAGATCTCTGGGCCCCTTTCATCAGGGCAGTGATGTCATTTGTAAGGGTGGAGCCCTTGTGACCTAATCACCTCTCAAAGGTCTTCTAATATCATCACCTTGGTGATCAGGTTTCAACACATGAATTTCAGGAAGATACAGACATTTAGTCCATAGCATAAGTAAGTCTGCTTAAGTGAAATCTCACACCCACCTGGCTGATGTTAGTTGATTATCTTCTCTTCCAGAGCACATGTGACGATTCCATTTCCCATTCTACTTTGCTGCTGGGACAAGCCATGTGACCTGTCCTGGCCAGTGAATAGTATAATGAACTGACAGTTTAGAGCATTTGAGTGAGATGCTCTGGTCTCTCTTCCCACTGCCACAGTGATTGTAGAAACACCTATGGAATGCAGATGCCATGAAATCAAAGCAGCAGGGCTGGGGATGTGGCTCAAGTGGTAGCACGCTCGTCTGGCATGCGTGCGGCCCGGGTTCAATCCTCAGCACCACATACCAACAAAGATGTTGTGTCTGCCAATAACTAAATAAATAAATAAATAAATATGTTTAAAAAAAAAAAAAGAAATCAAAGCAGCAGGTATCACTGAGTCACCACATGGGAAAAAGCTACTCCAAAGTGTCAACTAGATCCACAATAGATATTTGAGAACAAGAAATTCTATTGTAGTCAGATTTTTGGCAGATTGTCACCTTGGCCAAAATGAATCTGTTAAGTGACCTAGCAGGTAAAGGGACAGAATGGCAAACTAAGAATCAATTCCTGAGCAATTGTCATGTGCCTTGGGAGAGCTAGATGCACACACAATGCAAAGATGTCTGAAACACATCCCTACTCTCACTGTGTCTGTTACTTTCTTTGGTATAGTCCTTCTAATGAGCAAAACTAAATGTGTCCTCTTGTTCACTTATAAAAATTTCACCCATCCTTTCCCTTTCAATATTTCAGTCAGGCCAGACTACTGACAGGTCTATGAACCAGTCAGGGTCACTCTCCAGGCCTTTGTCACTTCCCTTCTCCAACTCTTTGCCTGGCTAACTCTTACTCATCCTTTATGTCTTAGATTCAAGAAGTGGTGTCATAATCCTACCCTGGTCTCCCAAGTCTAGGTGATATGCCTGTCCTCTGGGTTCCCATAGCTCCCTGTACTCCATCTGCCATAGTTAGGACTGATGGAAGAACACAACAGAGGAGTCAGAAGATGATGAAGATGATTAAGACAAAAACCAGAGAGACAGAATCTCCCCTGAAGTATCAATGAGCGAGAGCTTTCATCATGCATAACAGTATCTAGGGATTTTTATAAAAATTGATAGGTACTGGTTGACCTATAATAACCTAGTGTACTTTGAAAAAGCTATCCATATTATATAGCTACTATGGACCTGATGTGAAATTATTTCCAAACATTTCTCTCTAAAATGTTCCTCTTCTAGCCATACTTCAAGATGTAGAACATTTGGGAAGTTTCTGTTCAGAGTCATACATTTTTACTGTATTGTATTCTTAAGATTATACCCTCTGGAGCTGGGCATGGCGACACACATCTGTAATCTCAGCAGCTCAGGAGGCTGAGGCAGGAGGATTGCATATTCAAGGTCAACCTCAGCAACTTAGTGAGGACCTAAGCAACGTAGTGAGACCCTGCCTCAAAATTTTAAAAAGGGCTGGGGATGTGGCTCAGTGACTAAACATCCCTGGACTCAATCCTGCCCCCCCCCAACAAAAAAAATTGTGCCCTCTGGAACCAGACTACATGGACTTGAATACTGGCTGTACTGTTTGGTAGCTGTAGTCAAAGGCAATTTATTTAACTTCTGTCTTGGTTTCCTCATCTGTCAATGGCCAGAAGGTAGTACTTCCTCATAGAACTGTTAGGAGGATTAAATGAGATGATCCCTATGGTACAATGCATTGTTTTTCCATACATGTTTTTCCATCTTCCTGAGTAGATTGTACAACATTTCCTTAAGGCAGGAACTGTGTCCTATTTATCTTTGTAGTCAATGTCTAATTAAAATATATTGTTAAGGAAAAATATTGCTTAAAGTTTATTTATAATTAATATGTTGATTTTTGAAAAAATGGCATGAAATGGGTTTTAGTTGATACTTTCCATTTAGTCTAAAAGTAGGTCACCAAAAGGAGTTACCTGCCACTCTAATATAATGAAACAAAACTAAACACCACTCACAATGAGTGTTTGAACTACATTTATAACCCAATGTGTGGCATGAAGTTTTGATCCTTGTTTTAAAGGGCTCCTACCAAGTTAAAATGATTTTCAGCAAAACAAAAAATTTCTGCCGTGGACATGGTATTGAAAAGGACTTCTAGGTTCACTTTCTAAAGTGTCTTTTTCTAGAGAGCATGTAATTGGCTACAGATGGATCCATCTTGATTTATTGCCTAGTGACAGCCAAAGGAAGTCACTCTATGGTGAACCACAAGTCTGTTTGCCATTATAGGTTCACAAAATTGGCCTTGTAGCAATGTTTAGTGACAGTAATACAGTGCTCATTTAATCTCAAAATGGTTTCCTTGAAGACATCCTATATTCTGAACCTATGGTTTGCTGTGGGGTGCCCTAGGACCAATGGCAAGATTTGGGGAGAAAAGATCCAGTATCTCCAAGGAAACCTCTTAGTTACTTACATCACTCTCTAGAAATGTAGATTCTTCAGAAACTCTGAGGGAAGTGTTTATTCTGTATACCCCTCAAGATTTCCCAACTGTGTTAGGAGTCTGGAGTCAATTAGAGCCTACACTCTCATCAACTCTTATCCTTCAGGCTTTGGGATTCTATTATTCTCCATATAACTTGAATTCGTTTCCTAGGGCTACTGTAACAAAGAACCGCAAGCTGGAGGTCTTAAAACGGCAGAAATTTATTGTCTCACCATTCTGGAGACTAGAAGTCTGAAATTAAAGTGTAGCAGAGTTGTACTCCCTCTAACACCTGTAGGGGAATCCATGTCTCTCTTCTAGCTTTTGGTGTTTAATGCAATCTTGTCTTCACTTGGCATTTTCCCTGTGTGTCTTCACATTGTCTTCCTTTTGTGTGTGTCTGTCCCAGGTTTTTCTTTTTCTTTTCTTTTTTTTTTTTTAAGGACATTTAAAGTCATATTGGATTAGAGCTCATACTAATGACCTCGTTTTAATTGGGCTACCTTTGTAAAGACTATTTCCAAGTAATGTCACATTCTGAGATCCTAAGCATTAGGGCTTTAATATATACTTTTTGGGGTATGTGCACAATCCAATCTATAATATACCTGTTTTTGGTTTTGCTTTGACATTTTAGTAAGCTGTAGTTCCCTGACCCTTCCATGTTATTCTAGTCACTTAATCCTGTTCTGTCTTCAATTCCTTCCCAATCTGGACTAGACCTGTGGCACAGCATTCATCAACTCCATCCCCCTTAGATTTATACTTTTATTCCACTTTATAGAATAATCCAATCCCATGTCAATCCAGCTGTACTGTCTTACTTTATAACTGTTGAGTACTGAAAGATGAAATCCTGCCACCATGTGGATAGGTGTTAGACATTACGAATTCATGGTCTCTGACCCCAATCCATTCTATGATGTTGACCAGGGTCCTCCAGAGAAGCAGAATCAATAGGGTGTGTGGAGAGAAAGAATGTTGGGGGGAGGGAAAAATTTAAGGAATTGGCTCAAGAGATTATGGGGGCTGGAAACTTAAAATTCTTCAGGCTGAAGACTCTGGGAAGAACTGAAACAAACTGACACATAAAATTAGCCATCACATTCTCTTTGGCTCCACAAGAACTATTTGAAATTTTTTCCTGTCTTTTTAACCCCCAGTCATAGTAAAAAAAAAAAAATTAAAGTTGCTTCCTAGTCTGTAGGGAAAATAGACATTTTTCGGCAGGAAGTCCCATATCTTTTGACCTTCATGCCATTAAAATACCACCCACATCTGCAGGCATCCATGCCTCCCTCCTTCCTGTCATGGAGGAAGAACATTTGCTTCTTCTGAGCTAGTTTTTTCTAGCTGGACTCATTGAGTTTTGATTGTCACTGCAAGGAATGAATGTGGCATTCTCTTCTTAAATATTTGTTGCCTGACTGAATGAATCCCTTCTTGACCCCTTTCTTTTATTTTCCTCCCTTTCCCTCTGTTTTTGTTTTGTTTTGGTTTTGGTTTGGGGTTTGTGCATGCGAGGCAAGCACTCTATCAACTGAGCTACATCCCCAGGCCCCCTTTCCCTTTGTTTTCAATTGCTCTTCACCCCTTAATGTTGAATGTTTCTTATCAGCGTTTTTTGTTGTTGTTGGTTTTTTTTTTTTTTTTTGGTACCAGAGATTGGACCCAGGGCTGGTTAACCACTGAGTCACATCCCCAGTCCTTTTTATTTTGAGACAGGGTCTTGCTAAATTGCTTAGGACCTCACTAAGTTGCTAAATTTAGTATCAAACTTTCGAACCTCCTGCCTCAGCCTCTAGAGTCACTGCAATTACAGGTTTGCGCCCTCGCCCAGCTCATCAGCAATTTTTAAAAGCTCATCTTTTCCATCTAAACAACAGCATAAGACAAGGTTGAGTGGATATCGGTGATATCCAATTGAGTTGGAATATGGCAAAATCTAGTTATGGCTTCAAAATGGCTTGTAAAGTGTTTTTAAATAAACTGTGCCTATTAAGTCTAGGGCCTTACATAATTTTGTAGAGAATTGAGATAGAGGTGTTGCTTTGCTTGTTCCTTGTGGCATTCAGAAAGATTTTATAAGAAAGACACAAGTATTGGTGAAGCTGACACATCTTAAGGAGGGGGAAATAAAAATATAGTCTCTACAAATAGAGGCACTGCAGCCTACACTTCAAGATGGCTGAGTCAGACAACTGTGCAAGGGTGACAAATTCCAAGTATCTGCCCCAGGATGAAAGTAAGACCAGTGAAGTTGGATCTAAGATAAGCCAGAGGCTGAACCTCCCAACATCTCTTGAGCACCAGGGAAAGATACCAATTATCCCTATGGCATCTCTCCATCCCAGGCCATTATTTTGAATTATTCCAAAGCAAAAACCAAGGAAGCCATTAAGCCCAGGGCCAGGAGAATGGTGTTAGCAACAAATACTAATGCTAAAAGACAGACCCACTTAATTTTAAATCTAATTTTTGGTAACTCTTTACTATAATTATCAGTCTATAGATTTGACCAGAAGCAATGCGATCTCCAGTCCTCTAAGCTGATAAAGGAATTGTCCTGGAGGAATTTCTGATCTTAGCAATGAAGACCTGTGAGTTCTTCCCCAACTTTGCACTTTGCATACTACCAAGAAGTGGGCTGCTAGACCCAGAAGGGCTCTGTTTTCTGGCGTTCTCATCAGATGTGGACATGAAGAAAATTGACAAGGCAGATCTTCCCCAAGAGCAGAAACCATGGACCATGGGCAGCAGAAAGGTCACTCCTCTGAAACACACTCCCCAAATGAGAATGTCTGGGTCAGATGGTACAAGCTATTTCATGAGTCGTTTTGGGGGGTGCAGGGGGTAACAGGGATTGAACCCAGGGAGATTTTTACCACTAAGCCACATCCCCAACCCTTTTTAAATTTTTTTATTTTGAGACAGGGTCTTGCTAAGTTTCATAGGACCTTGCTAAGTTGTTGAAGCTGGCTTTGAACTTGCAATCCTCCTGCCTCAGCCTCCTGAGTCACTGGGATTACAGGCATGTACCACTGCACCCAGCTTATGAGTCTTAATAAATATTTAAAAACTGCTTCCCAAATGGGCTAGACCTATTGACATTCCTACCACTGATATAGATTATTCCTGTATATTTTATTAAATACTTCTGCAGTTTAATGCTCCACAATGTATCTTTCAGATTTGAAGGTATAGGTGACCCTCTGTGGTGATCTTCTATATAGATTGACTTAATAATGCAACCCTGGGCCTTGTGTGTGCTGGGCAAGTGCTCTACAACACTATAGCCCTCCTCCCAAAGTTTTTTGATCCATGTTATAAAGCTATACCTCAAAGTAGATCATCTCCCAGTTTTCCGCTAATCAATTCTATTGCTTCCACCAGAGGGATTAATACATTTTGTTCTCATTTTCCTGGCTACAACCCTGAACATCATTCCACTTCATCTCTTTTCACCCTAGCATTTCATTCAAATATGAACATCCTGAGATGACAACCAAGACATTTAAATGTACTGTACTATAGTGTGAGGCATTTCAGAATCTCGATTAATATTGTGTTTTATACTTAGAAATTGCTGAGAGTAGTCATTAAGTGTCCTGTATACACACACATACACACACACACACAAATAAGTTTGTGTGGTAATGCATAAAGTATGTTAGCTCAACTTAGTCATTCCACCATGTATACATATTTCATAACATGCACACACCATAAATATATATAATTTTTATTTTAAAATAAAATAAATGGCACCTTATGTGTCTAAAATGAGCTCCTAATTCAGGATTTTCTGAGTTTTAGAAACATAAATATAAGCTTGAGACCTGAAACTCTAAATGCTACATCCTTATGCTTCTCATTAGTCTGAACCTCACAGTCTACACTGAAGGAAATGAGATCCTAAAAGGTTAAGGATTTTCCACAAGTACACATAGATAGCCAAGAGCTGAGACTAAAACCAAGACTTGGGGATTCATGATACCATTCAGTTCTCCCTATATATTATGAGGCTGCTTTGTTCAAGCCTGTTCTACTTTAGGCTGGGCAGATTATCTCTTGGTCTAACTTGACTGGGCTCTAGTGACAATTTCCCTGAATCTAAATAGAAACCAGATCTATGGTGGCTCCTAACATGACAGTTGCTCATTACCTGGTCCTTACATCCAGAAACATTCATTCAGCTTCCTTCTTTATCCCCCATATCTTAAGACTAAAGTGGATCTTCTTTTCTTTCTTTTTTTTTGTGGTATTGGGTGTTGAACTCAGGGGCACTTAACCACAGAACCACATCCACAGTCCTTTATATTTTTTATTATGAAACAGGGTCTCACCGAGTTGCTTAGGGCCCTGCTACATTGCTGAGGCTGGTTTTAAACTTGGAATCTCCTGCCTCAGCTTCCTGAGCCGCTGGAATTACAAGCAGGCACTATGTGCCTGGCCTGACTACAGTTACTCTCAAAACTAGGACAGATCCTTCTCCTCCCTGAATCAGGTCAGGAACTTGGAAACACCCTTTCTGTTTTATCCTGTCTTCCTTCCCCCAGCTGCCCCTTGCTACTTTCATTCTCTGCCTGGGTATAGGAACAAAGAAACTGCAGTTCAAGGGATGAGTCCAGATTCAAGGCCTTGGAGAATCCAGAGATTAAGGTAAAGGAGTGTCTTTTACCAGCCCGTTACTTCCTGGTCTCAATCTGGGCAACCCTTGGCTACCTTAAACTGATGAAAGCAGTGGACACTCCCAAATTCACATTCCCACAAAATTAAACCTACAGTTTTAGGGTCTTCAGAGACTGAGTCCTAGCCATGATCAACTGATGATTTTGGGGGGGTTGATCAGTGGTTACTTCTTGGCTTTAAAACAAATACTTTCCAATAATTTTGGGGGCAATTTGATGCTACAGGTTACTTCCTTTTCTCAAACAAACCATGGGTAATTTGTGACATCTGGAGTGGGAGAAGGGGGATTTTTTTTTCCATGGCAGGTTTATTCCTAGGTTCGTTCATAATTTCTGGGCTTCCTGAGTAACTGGGAATGTTATAGTAGGCAGCTGCCTAAAATCTTCCTGCTAATATACTCATGGGCACATGGCATATTTTTTTACAGTTAGTTTCAGGCTTCATATTTAGCTATTTGGGAACAAAAAGCTATTTATGATGGCTTGTAGTTAGCTTTTAAGTGTATAGCTGAATTAATTTGCAGTTATTTTACCAATGTTAGCAGGGCAAGCTTGCTAAACAAAGCTCTACTCTATAGTCTCTCCACTTAGTATGGTTGAGTCCCAGAAAAGCATCATGGTAAGAGAATTTATGGTTGAAGAATATGAAGTATCGCCTCAAAGCTCCTGTTTTATATAAGGGATGTTCAGAGGTAAAATAATTGGACTGTGAGAGTTATAACCTAGTGAGTCAAGCCTAATTTGAATGGATTGACTGGATGGTAATTGCTGGAAGGTGGGGCATGGCTGGAGGAGATGGGTCACTGGAGATACACCCCAAAAGTGTTCATCTTCCCTGTGGACTGTGTCCTTTTCCCTCGCCCTCCCCTTCCTCCGTGACTGCCATAAGGGAAGTGACTTTAAGGGAAGTGACTTTCCTCTACTTGGCCCTTGAGCCCAGAGCAATGGAGTTAGCCAACTATGGACAGAGACCTCTGAAACTGGGAGCCCCAAATAAACTTTTCCTCCTCTAAGTTGTTCTTGTTGGGTATTTTGTTCACAGTGACACAAAAGCTGACTAAAACAGAAGGTCTGCCTAAAAGCCCTAGAATATTGTTTGGAATGGGAACATTTATTTGAGAACAGGCATTTAAATTCTAGTCAAGCTGAGCATGATGGCACATGCCTGTAATCCCAGTGACTCAAGAGGCTGAGGCAGGAGGATTACAAATTCAAGGCCAGCTTCAGTATCTTAGTGGGACTCTGTCTCAAAATAAAAAATAAAAAGGCTAGGGATGTAGCTCAGTGGTAAAATGCCCCTGGGTTCAATCCCCAGTAGCAAAGCAAAATGCCCTAGAAGGGTTATACTTCCCTGTGGCCCCTTTGCCTTTCTTGGGTGAGAAGTTTTCCTCCTCCATGCACTTTAACCTTGACACTGTACCTCACCTTGGGCCCAGACCACTGGACTTAGACATCTATGGACTGAAGCTTCTGAAACTGTGAGCCAAAATAAACCTTCCTTCATTTAAGTCTTCTTAGGTTTATATCACTATGACCAAAATGCTTGACTAAAACAGATTGCTACCAAGAGTGTGCTCATTACCATGATTAACCTGACCATGTAGTTTGGAAGCCTGTAGAAATGATTTGTGAGATGAATTTGGAAAAGTTTGCACATGAAAGCTGCAAAAACTTTAAAAGATGAATAGACCTTAATGGGAAATGCTGGTGGGAGCTCAAAAGATCAGACTCCCTATAAAAATGCACACTATGTTCATGATGTTTCAGAGGGAAATGAGGATTCTTTGGGGGAATTTGACTGGAGGCCATTCATGTTATCTGGCAAAGAATATTTTTATACCTTTATTCATTTTTATATGGTGCTGAGGATCAAACCCAGTGCCTCATATGTGCTAGGCAAGAGCTCTGCCACTGAGCCACAGCCCCAGCCCTGCAAAGAATATTTTGCTCATGTTCTCAGTTTTTGTACAAGACTAAATTTAAAAGTTATTGACTAATTAATCTGGTGAAAGAAATTTTAAGGCAGCACAGCATTTAAGCAGTGATATGGAGATAGCTGGCATCTTTTAGTCTACCATAAGAATTAGGAGCATAAAGCAGAACTGAAGTAGTTTAAAAACTTGTACTTTGGCCAGAGAAGAAGCACATGTAAAATTGGATCCAAGGAAGGTGTGCTTGTTAAAGAGATTATATTCAAACTCAACAAGTCTAGGTTACATATATCCATATTTAATAGCTATATCACATTTTACTGCTTTTTAACTATTTTCTGGTTTTGGAGATTTTTCTGTAAAGTTTCACAAAATTTCCATAGTTTTCGTATATATAGATCCTCACTACTTACCACAATAGTGTGATATTTGTATGTATATAGCATGAATTATTAACTCATTTCTCATTGGCATAAATATTTTCCAATATTTTGGTAGTACATGTAATAATCTTTGTTTAAAACATTTTTCACATTTAAAACTTTGCAATAAAGTGTTTAATGGTTTTTAACAAAAGAGATTATATTCACTAAAAAGATGCAAAGTACTTCCCATGGAAACATAGAAAAGATGGCCTAGAGCTTCTTGGGAATTTGCAAGACTAAACCCACTGCAGGATCAATGGTGTAGAAGAGAATATTTGCTTGAAGAGATCACAGGAGCACTCCACTTGCGCAGGGAGGCCACCCAAACATTCAGAGGCTGCTGCAACTGTGCTCCCAGGGTGCAGCTACTGCATGAACTGGCAGCAGACCTTGGCATCATCCACATTCATCTGGTTCTTCAGGAATGCAGAATTCTGGAGTTAGGAGATCATGGAGGCTTCTATCAATATTTGAAGGAAATGCCTAGAAAGCGTAGGCAGAGTGTAGCAGGTTTGTAGTCCCTCTAAGTAGCCCTGAAAAGGTAAGGAGCGAAGCTGTAAGAAGGACACCAAAGTTACAGTGGAAACCTCTAGGGAAAGATGCGAGTAATAATATGGGCTGGCTGCTGGATGCAGAGAGACCCAGGCTAAAAGAGAGCCCTTGTGTGCTGTAACCGGTAAGGCCAAAGGGGCGGGGCTGTTCAAACCCTTTGGAAATCATATCTCACCACCATTTGCTCAGGTTCTGGAGGTGGAGCTACAGAAAATGTTTGCCCTTCTAGGTTTAGTTCTTCCTTTGGCTTCTTTCTATCCCTCTCTTACTCTGTTTTGGAATGAGCTATTGTTTTTTGAATATATACAACTTGCTTTGATTTTTTCATGGGGGCTTACAATCAAGAGTTTGACTTGAGACTCACAGGACGACTTGGACTTTTAGGGCAATGCTGAAACTGTTAAAACTATGATGGACTAAAAGAATAATGCATTGTGAGATGGACATGAACTTTTAGGGGCCAGGGGTGCAATTTTTTGATTTTTGACATAAGCTGTCCCCCAAAAGCCCCTGTATTAGTCAGGGATGTTCAGAGGTTAAATGATTGGATTGTGAGAGCTGTAACCTAATCAGTACACCCTGGTTTGAATGGACAAACTAGGTGGTAACTGCAGGCAGGTAGGGTATGGCTGGAGGAGGTAGGTCAGTGGGGATATGCCCTAGAAGGGGATGTTTTCCCTGTAACACTTCCCTGTTTCTCTCTGCTTCCTGACCCCATCATGAGCTGAGTAGCTGCTTCTCTGCTGGGCCTTTCTGTCATGATTCTCTGCCTTGTTCTGAGTCCAGAACAATGAACAGAGCTGTCTATGGACTGATGCCACTTAAACTTTGAGCCCAAAATAAACTCTCCCATCTCTAAGATCCTCTTGGCACATATTTTGGTCACAGTGATGCAAAGCTGATTTTAGAAATGAACTTAGAATGTTACAGGTAATGTGGAACCAGGAATCAAAGATCAAACTATGAGTCTATAAAAGCTCTTAGAAATTGTTTTTTTTTTTCATTCACCAAAAAGAAATGTTAAAGATTGCACATCAAATAAGAGAAACATCAATACTTCATACTCTTTATACTTGTAGATGGACAGCATGCCTTTATTTGTTTAGTTTTTTATGCAATGCTAAAGATCAAATCCAGTGCCTCGCACATGCTAGTCAAGCACTCTGCCACTGAGCTACAGCCCCAGCCCAATACTTTATATATTTTTAAGAAATAGTCCTTAACAGTTCTGTACAATCTCCATCTGCCATCCCTTAGTCATTACAGCATTTTCAAGAAGTCTTTCCTTCTGTTTTATCTTTATTGATAAAGATATTATTTATCTTAAAAGAAATATTATTGGATGGGGATATGCTCAGTGGTAGAGTGCTTGCCTAGCATGCATGAGGCCCTGGGTTTGATCCCCAGCACTGCAAATAACCGTTAATAACACTCTCATAACTTAATTGCATATAAGTGTTATAAAGTAAAAAGCAAAAGTTTCAAATCTATTAATGGAAGGACACTTGGGCCTTTCACTTTTTAAATGTTTTTTTTTTTTTTTTTTTTAGTTGTAGATGGATACCTTCATTTTATTCATTCATTTACATGTGGCTGAGGATTGAACCCAGCACTTCACACTTGCCAGGCAAGTGCTCTACCACTGAGCCATAACCCCAGCCCCTGGGCCTTTCACTTTTTGACTTTTTAATTTTTTTTTAATATATGACAGTAAAATGCACTACAATTCATATTACAAATATAGAGCACAAATTTTCATATCTCTGATTGTATACAAAGTCAAGGGAGCTTCATTTTCCAGAACAATGGTTTTCACAGTTATTGTGATTTTTGAGGTTGCTGAACGATAAAGCTCCCACGAAGCTGGGGAGAATACTACAACTCAAAAAGCTATCAACCCTGCTGTCCTTAGTTTCAGCAACTGTTTATAAAAATAAAAGCTTCTCAACTAGCTAAAAGCTTTTGCTTTTAATTTCCATAGTTCTTTAAAAGTTGACTTTAACAATTTGTGCCAGTAGTTTCATTGCTTTTAAGGAGAACCAGGTTTATAAAAAATCTTACCCTTCCATGCCATACTGCCCACCACCATCCAAGCCTCTTATATTTCTTATTTTTTTGTATGTGGTGCTGGGGATTGAACTCGGGGTGTTGTGCATGTGAGGCAAGCACTCTACAAACTGAGCTATATCCCCAGCCCCCTTTTATATATACATTTAAAATATGTTCTATGTAGACTTCTGCCAATTGATGGCCTGGCTGCCGTGCAAGAGAAGGGAGACATTATGAAACAGACATGAGGGAGCCATAATTTTGGAGTTAGAATGACCCAGATGTGAATCCTTGTCTTCACCATTCACTCAAGTTGTGATCATGGGCAGATAAACAACCTTTTCTCATTTTTAAAATAGTAGTGATAATAATCACCTCATATTGTCTTTGTGAAGATCAAAGGATATCATGGATGTTAGCATAATTGCAGTCATCTTCCTTCTCCCCCACTCCCACTTTATGAATACTCTTCTTATTTTCAAGAAATACAAAGTAGCCCAAGATAAAACCTACTGGCCTGGAAACATGCCCATCTCTCCCTGTTCTCTCACTGAGAGATAGGAGAAAACTTACCAGTCCCTGGAATGGGGACATACTGTTTTTCCTGTTCTTTCCTTGATGATAAAGGGACACACTGGTTTTCCTGTTTCCCCTCTGAGAGATAGGAAAACTGCCTGTATCTGTACCTAAGAAACAAACTTTCCTTCCACAAGATCAGGGGATGCTTACTATATCAGTCAAGACTAAACCCACGCCTAGCACATGGCCATGATTCTAGCCTATAAAAGGTAACATTCAAGGGGGAGTTGCTGCTGCTCTCCCTCTCTTTGTGCAGAGTAGCCTTATCAGGCTCCTGACAATAAACCCACTTCTTATCCCAGGTATGTGTGTGTGATTAGTTCTGTGCCATTTTTCTTTCAATTGATAGGAAGCTTCTGGTACAGGGCCTGGCAGATAGCAAAAGTTCACTGAATACTTTATCTCTTAGTTGTTTGTGCTCACCATCTTTGGGGACTAAGTTTTAATGCATCAGTACACCTTACATGTCAGTGTCAGCTTTATGACTAAAACTGTAATACTACTTTCATGGGAATTTAGAATATTACATATAACCTTTGCTTCTTAAACTATGTACCCAGAAATTGATGTACTTTTTCTTTAAAAAAAAAAATTGGTACCGGGCATTGAACCCAAGGGTGCTTAACCACCGAGCCACATCCCCAGCCCTTTTTATTTATTTATTTATTTATTTTATTTTGAGACAAGATCTCACTAAGTTGCTTAAACCTTCACCAAGTTGTTGAGGCTGGCTTCAAACCTGTGATCCTCCTGCCTTGGCCTCCTGAGTCACTGGGATTACAGGGGTGCACTACTACACCCAGCAATGTACTTTTTTTCTTGACGATTGAGATTCTTCCTCATGATTATTTATGCTATTACTAGCACTTAATTATACTAATGCAATATATAATAATTCCTACTAATTATTATTTTTATGTCATTGACTTCAATGTATTATGCTTTTATGGTTATGTATGTGATCATCATGGTTCATTCTTTTGCTATGTGGTTCTAATAACTTTTCTGCTTCTTATTGTAGTTTAATTACTTTAGCACCTGTTAGCAGATTTATAGCAGATGGAAGCATTTTGTTTGTTTGTTTGTTTTTCGCAGTTGTTCTGGGAAGTCTGTGGTTTGCAGTTCTCCATATTCTTTTCTTGCCCCGCTGACTTGCATTAATGACTTGCTCACTTTGTGAGATCCTTGGGTGGAAGAGGGGGAGAAGTGGCACAAAGGCAACAAATAGATTTCAAAGGGCTCCAGAATGCAAACTTTATCATAAAAAAGGGATTTTTTGCTGAAGAGTGTTGGAAAAGGGAATGGTGTGGTTATATTTGTTCTCCATAGATCATCTTATCTGGGATGATAATGAATTTAGCATCGGTGGGGGTAAGGGTGAAAACCTGAAAACGGAGACAGTAAAAGAAACCTTGGAGTGACTTAAGGGGAAAATAATTTGTATCTAAACCAAGGCAAGGTCACTGGAGTTACAGATCAGGGATGGATTTCTTCTTTTTGTTCTTTTTAGATGTACATGACAGTAGAATGTATTTTGACATATCATACATACATGGAGTATAACTTCCAATTCTTGTGGTTGTCCATGATGTGGAGTTACACTGGTGGTGTATTCATATATGAACACAGGAAAGTTGTGTCCAATTCATTCCACTCTTTCCTATTCCCATCCCCTCCCTTCCCTTCATTCCCCTTTGTCTAATTCAATGAACTTCTATTCCCATATCGCATTGTGTGTTAGTATCCGCACATCAGAAAGAACATTGGGCCTTTGGTTTGGGGGGATTGGCTTATTTCACTTAGCATGATAATTTCAAGTTCCATCCTTTTACCAGCAAATGCCATAATTTCATTCTTCTCTATGACTGGGTAATATTCCATTGTGTATATATACCACATTTTCTTTATCCATTCATCTGTTGAAGGGCACCTAGGTAGTTTAGCTATTGTGAGTTGAGCTGCTATAAATATTGATGTGGCTGCATCACTGTATTCTGATTTTTAAGTCCTTTGGGTATATACCAAGGAGAGGGATAGCTGGGTCAAATGGTGGTTCCATTCCAAGTTTTCTGAGGTATCTCCATGCTGCTTTGCAGGGGTGGGTTTCTGAAACCATAGAAAGTAGAGTCTTACTAACTAGATACGTGTTTCAGGAAGACTGATTCAGGCATACCTGCTGACTTTCTAGGCAGATTATGGGGACAACATTCACAATGAGAAAATCAAGGAAGGAGAGGGAGTTGATTATTATTTTTTTAAAGAAAAGACAAGTTCAACCTGCAACATTTTGTTTGTTTTTGGTACTGGAGATTTAACCTAGGGCACTTAGCCAATGAAGTACATCCTTAATTCTTTTATTTATTTTGAGACAGGATCTTGCTAAGTCACCTAGGGCCTCACTAAGTTACTAAGGCTGGCCTTGAACTCTTGATCCTCCTGCCTCAGCCTCCTGAGTCAATGGGATTACAGGCATGCACCACCATGCCTGGCCTCAACTTGCAACATTTTAAGTCCAAAGATTTGGGGATGCCATAGTCAATTAGGTATAGGATCAGGACATGCCTGTTTGCCATGTCTAATGCATGGCCTTCAGCTTTTCAGAATTGTGAACACATTTTTAAGAACCAAGACATGAGCCAAACCTACCAGAAACTGATCTACAAACAAGACTGCCAATCAACTTTGAATGAGACCTATAAAGGGCAGATGCAGCTTCCAATAAGGAATAGAAAGCAGAAAGTATTCTTAAAGGAAAGAAGCCTCAGGACAAATCAATTCTAACTAGTGGGGATACAAAGTCCTTAGAAGCACTAGGTGAGTCACAGTTGATTAATGTCTTTTTCTAGGAAATAAAATGTTTAGACTTCATTGGGGAAAGTTTCTATTTTTTTTCTGTACATAGACCATACTTTCTTGTTTCTTTGCTGTTGTTGAAAACTGGACATTTAAAATTACAATGTGATAACTCTGGAAATCAGATTCTTCCATTCCCCAGGGTTGTTGCTGCTTTTTGTGGGTTTCAGATTTTTTTGTTGTTAGCTTTTGGAAACTAGTTTTGTAAAGACAATATTCTTGGCTGTGTCCATTTACTGGATCTTTGTACTCTTAGCTTCATGGTGGTGGCTCACTAATAACTGGACAGATTTCCTTACATGCTTGGAGACAAAAATGCTCCCCTCATCTTGCAGATTGCATCTCCAGGCAGGCTATGATGTTTTTTTACTCTGTACTGTCTGCTTGTGTAGGGCACAAAGATCAACTAAATGAAAACCTAGTGTTTCCTCGGGTCTTCTCTGAGCATCCATCCATCCCTGGGTACATGGCTTTCTAGAGTCTTTAACATATTGAGGAGCTTTACAAAGCCCTTATTTCCCATGCATCTCCTTCTGCAACATCTGACTTCCCAGGGTTTGGGACCATCAACTGTTTGCTCTCTGGTACCCCTTACTCCGGGCACCTTTGGCCAGTATATTTGCCTTTAAATTCATTCAGCAATTGCTGCTCGGGAGACTTCTGAAGCCCTGCAGATGTTCCAAGACAGGCAAAACAGAAGCAAGCCTCTGAGTTGATTCCTTAGGGGGCCACATGGGGTTTTATTACCTACAGGTCAATGATACATGTATTTGATTCTGCAACTGGGCATGGCTTTAAATAAGCTATTTAACTCTAGGTTCAAGAATAGCAGCAGTTGGGAATTGGAGCACCAGGGATAGGAAATGAAGAATCCCAAGCCTGGATTGATGCAAACATTTTATGCTCTTCAAAGAATTCCTCTCCCCCATGCCCACATAATGTTGATGGAAGGTCACAAAATAACAGGGATCATCAAGGACAGCCTCATGGAGGGAAGACCCTTGAGTTCACACTTTTTTTTTTGTACCAGGGATTGAACCCAGGGGCTTTTAACCACTGAGCCATATCCACAGCCTAGTTCAGTCTTAAAACATGCTAAAGAGGGCTAAGGATGGAAGGATGTGGCTCAGTTGGTAGAGTGCTTGCCTAACATGCACAAGGCCCCAGGTTCAATCCATATCAATGCATAATCAATTTAAAAAATGCTGAATAGTTTTCTATTTGAGCCTGAGTAAGTTGAAGCCAGATGTGCGAAGTCCGTCCTACTATGTAGAAGGAACACCCAGTGGAACTTGGAAGTCTGAAACATCTTATATGCTCTGTAAAAGGAAAGTAGTTTAGCTGAAGCATTTTTCATGCACTCTCATGTCAAATCATCACAACTTGCCTAGCAAACAGGTAGCATAATCCCCACTTTACTGATGGGGAAAATACACAATGAGTTAATCAGATGGCCAAGGGATATTCACAGGAGATATTAGACATTTATAGTCACTACTACCCACTGTCCAACACCATAAATCACAGACTTTATTCTATCTTGACTTCCATGGTGAGACATACAGTTAGCCCATCCTGTGTGGAGTTCATCATTCTCACAGCCAAACTTCCTCATTTACAGAAACTTCTGTGGCCCTTTTCTGATACCTCTATTCATAGTAGCTTTTTAAGGGCTAAAAGGTGGTTTTCCCAGTGACTACCTATGACCCATTTGTCTACCTTCCTTACCTCAGTAATCAGCCAAAAAGTACCTCCCTTGGCCCCTGAGTTTTCCCTAAATGTTTTACTCATGGGATAAAACTTAGCCATCTCCACTACTGCAAGCCTCTCATACTGTAGCCCTTCCTTCTCCCAACCTAATTCTGATACAGTGATATTCTGTATTACTTCAGAATCCTGATATTGTCTACATTTCCAAAGAACTATTCTGCTTTGGAAGGTTCCTAAGCAAGTCAGATGTGCTTATCTCCATTCCATTTGCCAAAACCTACTCCTGTGACATCTACAACATATTATATAAAGCTTTCTTTTCTTCTACCTTCCAGTGGTTCAACAATTCAAAAAGCATGGGGCACAGTGGCACATGCCTGTAATCCCAGTAACTCAGGAGGCTGAGAGAGGAGGATCGTGAGTTCAAAGCCAGCCTCAGTAACGGTAAGGCGCTAAGCAACTCAGTGAGACCCTGTCTCTAATAAAATATAAAATTGGGCTGGGGATGTGGCTCAGTGGTTGAATGCCCTGAGTTCAACCCCTGGTACACCCCTAAAAAAATTTTAAGAGCTAGTAGATCGCTGCTAGGTTCCATTTTCTCAAACATACATTTGATTTCCTTTAAGTGGTCAACTACAACTAAGGTGATGCTACCACTTGTAGTTTGCCTAGACACAATCCCTAATCCTCCCTTGTACCCCTAGCATATCTCTTCTAGAAAATTCCCTAGTTCAATTGCCTTTCAGAGTATATCAATTAGGACTCACCAGAGAAGCAGAATCAATAAGATATATCTATCTACTCATAAATTATTATATGGAACTGGCAATTGTGAAGCCTGGTTTCCCAATTACCAGTCCCATGTATATATGTTTCAAGTGCATATGGCTGGCAATCAGGATCATAGCATGCTAGAATTAATAGGCATGGACTGAAGCTGAAGTCACAGGTGGAATTACTTCTGTCTCTTACGGAAACATCAGCCCTGCATTTTAAATTTTTAAAAATATTTTTATTAACATGTATTAATTATGCATTTTTTGGCAGTTCTGGGAAATGAACCCAGGACCTCATACAAGAGAGGTAAGTGCTCTCAAAAGTCAACTCAAAATGGATCAAGGAGCTAGGAATCAGACCAGAGACTCTGCGTCTAATAGAAGATAAAGTTGGCCCTAATCTTCATCATGTGGGGGCAGGCCCCAAATTTCTTAATAAGACTCCTATAGCACAAGAGTTAAAACCAAGAATCAACAAATGGGACAAATTCAAACTAAAAAGTTTTTTCTCAGCAAGAGAAATTATATGTGAGGTGAATAGGGAACCTACATCCTGGGAACAAATTTTTACCCCTCAAACATCAGATAGAGCTCTAATCTCTAGAGTATACAAAGAACTCAAAAAGTTACACAACAAAAAAGCAAATAACCCAATCAACAAATGGGCCAAGAACTTGAAACTTCTCAGAAGAAGATATACAATCAATCAACAAATACATGAAAAAATGCTCACCATCTCTAGCAATCAGAGAAATGCAAATTAAAACTATAAGATACTATCTCACTACAATAAGAATAGCAGCCATTATGAAGTCAAACAACAATAAGTGCTGGTGAGGATGCAGGGGCGGGGGAAGGTACACTCATACATTGCTGGTGGGACTGCAAATTGGTGCAGCCAATATGGAAAGCAGTATGGAGATTCCTTGGAAAGCTGGGAATGGAACCACCATTTGACCCAGCTATTCCCCTTCTTGGACTATACCCAAAAGACCTAAAAGGAACATACTACAGGGACACAGCCACATCAATGTTTATAGCAGCAAAATTCACAATAGCTAGAATGTGGAACCAACCTAGATGCCCTTCAGTAGATAAATGGATAAAAAATGTGGCATATATATACACAATGGAATATTACTCAGCAATAAAAGACAATAAAATCATGGCATCTGCAGGTAAATGGATGGCATTAGAGCAGATTATGCTAAGTGAAGTTAGCCAATCCCTAAAAAACAAATGCTGAATGTCTTCTCTGATATAAGGGGGGTGACTCAAAATGGGATAGGGAGGAAGAGCATGAGAAGAAGACTACCACTAAATAGGGAAGAGAGGTGGGAGGGAAAAAGAGGGAGAAGGGGAGTTGCACAGAAGATGGAAGGAAAACCTCATTGTTATACAGAATACATATATGATGTTGTGATGAGAAAAAGAAAAAAAAAGTGTGTCACATTAGATTGGATAGAGAGAAAGGATAGGAGAGGAGGGGAGGAGTAGGGAGGATAGGAAGGGCAGCAGAATAGAATAGACAATATGATTGATGTATGTACATTCCATGTATGTATTATATGTCAAAATACATTCTGCTGTCATGTATGACTAAAAAAAAATAAATTATATGGTTAAAAAAAAAGAGAGGTAAGTGCTCTGCCAGCAAGCTATATCCCCAGTCCTTTTAAATTTATTTTGAAAAGTCTTGTTAGGTTCCTGAGGTTGGCCTCCAACTTGTGGTGTCCTCCTAACTTGGTTTCCTGAGTAGCTGGAAGTACAAATGTATGAAACCATGCCTGGTTAATAATACATATTAATGAGTCTTTGTGTGATATTTTCACACATGCATATAATATGCGCTGATCAAATCCAACCCCCCTTTACCCAGTCTCCCCCTTCCTACCATTCTCAATCTTTATTAATCACTATTCTACATTCAGGTCAACATTTTTTAGTTTACACATATGGGAGATAACATCTGGCACTTTTAGTTTCTAGCTTATTTCATTTAACACAATGTTCTCCAGTTTCATCTATTGTGTTGCAAGTGACAGGATTTCATTCTTCTTTATGGTTGAAAGACACTCCTTTGTGTATATATACCACATTTCCTTTATATATTCATCTGTTGATGGGCACTTAGGCTGATTCTATGTATCAACTATTGTGAATGGTGTTGTGATAAACATGGGCATGCAGGTATTTCTTTGGTAGCTTATTTCATTCGCTTTGTGTACAGATTCAGAAGTGTCAGCCCTGCTTTTGAGACCTTCAACAGATTGAATCAGATCAACCCAGATTAACCAAGATAATCTCCCTTAC
Organism: Marmota marmota marmota; assembly: GCF_001458135.2. NCBI lineage: Eukaryota > Metazoa > Chordata > Mammalia > Rodentia > Sciuridae > Marmota > Marmota marmota. The sequence continues at coordinate 14,395,920 of NW_026000272.1, forward strand.
CTAGAGTCAATTAATTAATTTATTTACAAATTCCCTTTATAGTAACACCTAAATTAGTGTTTGATTAAATATCTGGAAACTGTAGCCTAGTCAAACTGACACATCAGAAAACCAACTGTAAATAACATGAGTCAAATTCCCAGAGATTTGTCCCAGGTTTGTGGGACCAAGCAGAAGTTCTTAATTGATCCATATAGTCTTCTATGGACTTCCATTCCAGCTCAAAGAAAGGTCTATTTTTTTTTTTCTTCAGAATTCAGTATTTCTATGTCCTAACTTGCAGACTGGCTCCTGAAAATTCCTTTCCTGATGTTTCTCAAGAGATGATGTAGTCACACCTCAGGCAAATCATTCAAAGCTGGGTAGTGTCCTTTAAGTATCTATACCTATATAGAGATTGGTTTATCTACCTAGATATAAATTTTTGAAAATCAAAAGACTCCATGTACTTATTTAGTGCTATTTGAAATTACAAAATAAGTATTAGGAAAAACAAACCAATTCACTAATCCAAGTCAAGGGAATTGCCCTTTATATTAGTTTTCTATGGGTTTTGTAACAAACTATCATAAACTTGGTGGCTCAAAAAAACACAAATTTATTATCTTTCAGTTCTGTAACAAAGTCTGATGCAAGTCTTACTGGGCTGAAATCAATGTGTTGACTGAGCCTTGTTCCTTTCTGAAGGCTGTTGAGAAGAATTCATGTTCTTTCCTTTCCCAGCTTCTACAGGCTTCTTGCATTCCTTGGTTCATTGCTCACTTCCATCAGCAAAGTTAGCAATGACCAGTGAAATTTTTTCTTACATAACTCTGGCATTGATTTTTCTACTTTTTTCGTCCACTTTTAAGGAAGCTTGTAATTTCATTAGACTTTCCCAGGTTATCAAAAATGATCTCCCTATTTTAAGGTAAGCTTATTAGCATAATTCCATCTCTAATCTTATTTCCTTCTTTCCTCAGAACATGACATTATTCACAGGTTCCAGAGACTAGGACATGGTTATCTTTGAAGGAGGTATTATTTTGCCTGGCATATCATTCTTGGCTGTGTTTTCCCCAAAAAAAAGTGCTCCCCCAGAACTTTTGATATGTTCTCCTAGGAGCAACAAGCACATTCCCTGATTTCCTTTTCATATACATTCAGTGCATAAACAAGGCACCAGTCCAAGGGCTAAGTATTAATAGCAAAGTCATCTCAAACTTTCTTCTTCATGATGCCTCAAATGCCTTCAAATTTGTGAGATGTAAATATGTTTCTCAAGGCGCCATTCTGGTAATTTAGCAGTTGAGCAAGCATGGAAAGAAACACGATGTTCTTAAAATACTTCAACCCAGTTAGGCTCCTAAAATGTAACCTGCATTCCTCAGGACACCAGCGTAGAGATAAAAATGGGTCATTGTAATAATAAACTCAATGAAGTAATTTTCTATCTGAACTGCCACCCACTTTGATGCCCTAGATCCCCTCCTCAGTGCCCCCCTAAGTACTCTTTTATTTTTTGCAGTTCTGGGGATGGAACTCGGGACCTCACACATGCTGGCATGTGCTCTACCACTGAGCCACATTCCTAGCCCCTCTAAGTGCTTTTGGTGTACCTCAAGGACTTCTCACATGTGCTTTCAAGAAGAGTTTTCCTCCTCAGCTTCGGTTCCCACACCCTATGGTCATCCATATCTCCTGGTGTTGACAACTACTGCTGCTACTGACACAGCTCCCCAGCTGCCAAGCTGTCCACCCCACAGTGGAGTGATAGAGCTGGCAAGTGACAGCCCGGGTGGTTTGGAATGCCTGGTGGCAAACACGGATGGCCCAAGACTGAGTGGAGCCCACCATACAGGTGCAGCTGGTCTAAGGCTTGGCAAGTCAGCATTAAGGGGAGCCAAGGCTTGCTGGCCTGTCAGCCTTTGGTGGCTCAGCCTGGGCACAGTGTGGGCATCTGCTGCAGAAGCCTGCTCCAAGCAGCCCTGCAGCCCCATCCCATGACCACAGCCTTCCACTTCCTGACCTTCTAAGAGAAAATGGAAATGGGGTAGATCTGAGAGTTGGGACTCAAGAATTGACCTACAGCCGTTAGTACACCCTAATTAGCATAAATGTGGAGCGAAGGAGCTAGTAATTTTTCAAACCCTAATTAGCATAAGTTTGGAACAATAGCATTGAACCAAGTACTAAATAAACCCCTAGGCTAGCACACATAGATGGAGAAAACCTGCCGAGTCCCCTGTTGTGCTGCAAGAGTTCTGTTCCTGTTTTTATTTCTCAATAAATCCTACCCTTTTATTCGCTCATTCTGGTCTGTGGATTTCATTCTTTGAATCCGTGAAAAAAGAACCTAGAAAGAATGCCAAGTGCTATGGCACACACCTATAATCCCAGTGGCTTGGGAAGCTGATGCAGGAGGATCACGAGTTCAAAGTCAGCCTCAACAACTTAGGAAGGCCCTAAGCAACTCAGTGAGACCCTGTCTCTAAATAAAATACAAAAAAGGGCTGGGGATGTGGGTCAGTGGTTGAGTGCCCCTGAGTTCAATCCCAGTATCCCCCCCCCCAAAAAAAAAAACCTAGAAATTGAAGATGAACTGCTGGGGTCTGCTGCAACACTGGAGAGCATAGCCTGCCATTTAGAGCTAGAACACTTGTCAGCTGCAGAGGTCTGTGCAAGGTGCAGGCCTTGCACAGACCTCACGTGCAAACAGAAGCAGAGAATCAAGTTTTATCTCAAAACTCCAGTTTCACTACTACCATCACCCAGTATTGAGAATACCAGAGATTGTGTAAAGGACACAGGCTACCACAACTACAGAGGTCACTAACACTGTCCCATTAGCTGAAGAATCAAATACCATTATCTAATTCTATTAATGATCTCACACTTATAAGTCCAAATGTAAAAGTATTTTAGGTTAGAAAGTTTTTGTTGTCTTTTTAAATTTCCTTGGGATTTCCTGTCTGGGACAGAAGGGGAGAGGATAGTGTTGGCAGGCATAGAAAAGTCATGGTGAGGAGTCTCAGTGATTGATTGAGTTACAAGGATACATAAACACTCAAAGATGGTGGAATGACAACCTGAACAATTCTGATATCCAGTTAAGATCAAGAACCTGAGATTTGGGCTTAGGGAAGCACCTGAATGTACAATAGATTCCAAAGTCATCATTTCAAGAAATGTAGCCATAAAAAGGTGGTAATACAGTATTTACTAGGATGGAAAAGAACACTAAAGTGTTGGGATTCAAAGATTCAGTTCTGCTTTTGCTTAAGTCCTTCCATGCCTAAAATAACAGTGTCCCTTCCTAGATTCCTTAGTACCAGACTTCAATAGCAATGCTCTTCCACAAACTACCTGTGGTAAAAAGTCAGGATTTTAATTTTTCAAACCAGTCTGAACAAATAGTTTTTGCAAACAACTTCAAAAATGAATTACTAGACTCATACTAAGACGGACACTAAAAAATGGAAAATAACCAGTGTTGGCAAGGATGTAGAAATATTGGAACATTTATGCACTGTTTCTGGGATTGAAAAATAGGGCAAGCACTATGGAAAACATTATGGAAGTTCCTCAAAAACTTGAAAATAGAATTATCATATGATCCAGCAATCCCACTTCTGGATATATATCCAAAACAATTGAAAGCAGGATGTCTCAGTTCATTTGGCTGCTGTATCAAATACTCAAAATGGAGTAATTTTATAAGAAATAGAAATTTATTTCTCACAGTTGTTGAGGTTGGGAACTCCAAGATCAACAATGTGCCAATATTTGGTGTCTGATTAAAGCCTGAGGTCAACAAATGCTGAGTCATTGGGTGACAGAAGGTATGGAAGGGGGGAACCCACTCTCTTGAATCCTTTGTATAAAGTCTGTATGCCCATGTGGGTTCCACCTTAATCATTTAATCACATCTTACAGGTCCCATCTCTTAAACTCTCATTTTGGGGATTAAGTTTGAACATACGAATTCGGGGGGATACATTTTACCATGGAACAAGACCCCCAATAGATATTTGTAGTCCCATGTTCATAGCAGCACTATTCACAATTGCCACACATAAAAGAATAATGCACACAATTGTGTACAGCATATAATATTTGATAAATAATTATATTACTCTATTTTAAGTTTCAGTCATGTAGCATATGACTGTACATGCAAAGGAATAATATGCAGCCTTGAAATGACAATAAATTCTCTCATGTCCTTCCACAAGACATGAAAGGAACCTACATCTACATGGACAGATGAATGGATAAACAAAATGTGGTATATACAGTCATGTGTCACTTAACAACGTGGATATGTTCTGATAAATACATTTTTAGGTGATCTTATTGTGGGAACATCATATGGTTTACTTACACAAACCTATATAATATAGATCAATCACTCAATGTGACCTCTTGATGCAATCAAGATACATAGTAAATGTGAGATGTATGAGGCTTCTGCCAGTGTGATATGGCATGTTTTACAATAAACCTTTCTTCATAAATAGGAGTATACTCTAAAGTATTGATGAAAACATAGTATAGTAAATACATTAAATGGTAACATTTATTATCATTATCAAGTATTATATATTGTCCACAATTGCATGTGCTATGCTTTTGTCTGACTGGATGCACAGTAGGTGTGTTTACACCAACATTACCATAGATGTGAGTAATGTGCTATTATGTCATGACACAGCTATAATGTCACTAGGCAATAGGAAGTTTTCAGACCCATTATAATCTTATGGAACCACCATTGTATACACAGTTCATCATTGACCAAAATGTCATTTATGCAGTCCATGACTACATGCAATGGAATGCTACACAGCTTTAAAAGGGAAGGAAAAATAAATAAAAATAAAATGAAGGAAATATTGTTATATGCTACAACATTCATAAACCTTCAGGACATTAATCTAAGTAAAATAAATCATTCTCAAAAGATAAAGCTATATGAGTCTATTTGCATGAGGTGTTTAGTTAAATTAATAGAAACAGAAAGTAGAATGGTAGAATTATTGTTTGGATCTAGAAATGTCCCTGAAAAGCTCATAGTTTGAAAGCATGACTTCTAATGCAGGAAGGTTCAGACTTAAGGCTTTAAGGCAATAATGAGTGCTATAACTTCTTCAGTGGATTAATTCAGTTGATGAATGAATAATTTGAATAGAGTACTGGGTGATTACTATAAGCAGATGTGGCATGGCTGGAGGAAGTAGGTAACTAGGGGGTGCTCCTAGGATTGTATTTTGTCTCTGGCTCTCAGTTCTCTCCCTCTCCCCCCACCTCCTTCCTAGTGGCCATGAGATGAGCAACTTTCTTCCACCATGCCCTTCTGCTATAATGTTCTGCCTCACCTTAGGCCCAGAGTAATGGAGTCAGCCAACCAGTGATTGAGACCTCTGAAACTGAGAGATCAAAATGAACTTTTTCTCCAAGTTGTTCTTGTCACGTATTTTCTTCAAAGTGACAAAAAGCTCAATAACACAGGTAGTTACCATGGGCTTGGGGAAAAGGAGAGTTGTTTAATGAGCATAAAGTTTCAGATTTTCAAGTTGAAAAAGTTTTGGAGATCTGTTTCACAATGTGAATATACTTAACACTACTGATTTGTACAATTAAGATGATAAATGTCTTTTTTTAACTACAAAAAACTTTTAAAATATTATATCTCTATTTGAAGAAATTGTAAACCTGCTAGTATGAATAAGCAGGTTCACAGAATAAGGCAAAATATTTGTAAAATGTATATCTGAGAAGGGTCTAGTATCCAGAATAAGTAAAGGACTGAAAAACAACTTATTAAAAGATGGGTGAACAACTTGAATAGACATTTCTCCGAAGAAGATATGTAAATAGCCAACAGCATCTGAAAATATGATTAATGTCATTAGTTATTAAGGAAATGTGAATCAAAAAGAAAAGGAAATATCATATCACATTCACTGGGTTTAACAAAAAAAAAAGGAAAATAACAAGCATTGTAGAACATCTGGAAAAAATTAGAACACTCATTGGTGGAAGTATAAAATTTTGAAGCTGCTGTGGAAAACTGGTATTTCTTCAGTCATGTATAGAATTACCATATGGTCCAGCATTTCCACTCATTAGCATAGACCCAGAAAAATTAGATATTGGCATCAGATATATGTGCATTTTTACATACATAATACATAGCAATACTGTTTACCACAGACAAAAGGTGGAAACAATTCTAATGTCTATAAACAAATTAACAGATACCTAAATAAATATTGTATCCATTCAATGGAATATTATTCTGTCATGAAAAGGAATCGAATACTGACACATGTTATGATGTGGATAATCCTTGAGAATATAATCCTAAGTGAAAAAATCCAGACACTACATACTACAGATTTCATGCTTCCATTTTAATGAAATATCCAGAACAGGCAAATTCATAGAGAAGAAAAACAGATAATTGGTTGTCAGGGATAGAAAGGGGGAAGTGAAATGATTGCTTAATGGATACAGAGTGATGAAAATATTTCTGGAACTAGTGATGTTTGTACCACATTGTGAATGTACTTTGTGCCATTGCATGACACTTTAAAATAGTTAAAATGGACTGGGCACAGTAGCACACACCTGTAATCCCAGTGCCTTGGGAGGCTGAGACAGGAGGATTGCTAGTTCAAAGCCAGCCTCAGCAACTTGGTGAAGTCCTAAGCAACTTAGTGAGACCTGTCTCTAAATAAAATACAAAATAGGGCTGGAGATGAGGCTCAGTGGTCAAGTGCCCCTGAGTTCAATCCCCAGTAACCCCCCTCCTCCAAATAGTAAAGTGGTAAATTTTAAATTATATACGTGTAGACTGCCACAATAACAAGAAGACCCCAGGGCCTTCCACTCCTGTAAAGAACAAATGTCTTTCTGGGGCTGGGGTTGTGGCTCAGTGGTAAAGTGCTTGCATAGCATGTGTGAGGTGCTGGGTTTGATCCTCAGTACCACAAAAAAATAAATAAAACAAAGGTATTTTGTCCATCTACAACTAAAAATATTTTTTTAAAAAAGAGAACAAATGTCTTTCTGAATATTTTCTTTAAGAGATGACTGAGGATGTTAAAGTGGTGGTGTAGAGGTGTATATACCCATAGATGCTTATAATTGAATGTTTCTGAAGACAGAGGATCCATGCTTGCTCACTCTAGTTAATGCTAGTCAGAGTCATCGTTAAGAGAAGGAGAAGCTCGGAGAGACTTGCCCCCACTAATCTAGAAGAAAGGACACAGCCCTGCTGTAAATACCTATGGGAGACATGTGGCCAAAAACTGTGGGTGGCCTCTAGGAACTGAGAGTGAACCCTGGCTGACAGCTAGCAAGAAAACAGGGACTTCACTCCTAAAACCACAAGGAAATGAATTCTGTCAACAATCAGTGAGTTTAGAAGAAGACCTTGACGTTGGTTTCCAGAATATACAAATAACTGAAAAAGCTTAACAACAACAACAAGAACAAAACCAATCAATAAATGGGCAAAGGAAATGAACAGACACTTCTCAAAAGAAGAAATATGATCAGTCAACAAATACATTAAAAAACTTCAACATCTCTAGCAAACATAGAAATGCAAATTAAAACTATACAGAGTCCTCATCTCACTCCAGTCAGAATGGCAATCATCAAGAATACAAGCAACAATAAATGTTGGCGAGGATGTGGGGGAAAGGGTACACTCCTACATTGTTGGTGGGACTGCAAATTGGTGCAACCACTCTGGAAAGCAGTATGGAGAGTCTTCAAAAAACTAGGAATGGAACCACCATTTGACCCAGCTATCCCACTCCTTGGTATATCACCCAAAGGATTTAAAATCAGCATACTACAGTGATGTTTATAGCAGCTCAATTCACAATAGCTAAACTGTGGAACCAACCTAAATGCCCTTCAACAGATGAATGGATAAAGAAAATGTGGTATGTATACACAATGGAATCTCAGCCATAAAAAGAATGGTTTTATCACATTTGTCGGTAAATGAATGGATCTGGGATTATCAGGCTAAGTAAAAAAAGCCAATCCTCAAAAAACCAAAGGTCAGATGTTCTTTCTGATATGTGAAGCTAACCTAAAAAAAGGGGGGCAGGTTTCGGGGAGAATATAAATTCATTGGATTAGACAAAGGGGAATGAAGGGAAGGGAAAGGGATGTGAATAGGAAAGACAGTGGAATGAATCAGACATAACTTTCCTGTGTTCACATATGAATAATGGACCAGTGTAACTCTACTTCATGTACAACCACAAGAATGGGCAGTTATACTCCATGTATTTATGATATGTCAAAATACACTCTACTGTCATGTATATCTAAAAAGAACAAATAAAAACTTTAAAAAATGAAGAGGACCTTGAGCCACAGATAAAAATTGTAGTATGGCAAATAATTTGATTTCAGCCAGGTTTAGGCCCAGAACAAAGGGCTGAACTAACTTGTTCCCAACTCCCGACACTTGTCCTTCTTGGCATGCCCCTTTCCCTACAAAGGCCCCAGTTCAGAACTGATTCCCATAACCCAAGACATTTAAGGGACTTTGCAATAATAAAGTCAGTTTTCACAACTTTTTTTTTTTTTTTAGGATCTGTAGGAATCAAAAGAAGTCATTCATTCCTGGTAGTTTTGGGGAAGTGGCCATTGGTGAGGAACTAATTTTTTCCAGAATATAACATATTCCTCAATTTTACTCTAGGATACTAGTGGCTCCACATAATGTACAGAACTTGGAGAAATTACTCTTGTTAAGAAATCATTGTTCCTCAGCCTCACCCAGGGGCTGTAAAGATTTCATCAGCCACATCTATGTTATTCTAATAAATTCAAACAGAAATCAAGGGACACAAACAACTCTATGCAGCCTATGTCCCAAATCACACTCTACTTTCTGTGTTGAAACCTCATAGGAACACCTGAAATTCTAGTTTATGGGAAGGACCAAGGAGCAGGAAAAATAGATATCAGTCTCCACATTGTTCATCCGAGTCCTTACCAGAAACTGGAATCCCAGCCTTGAACTCCAACCAGCCTTGGAACTTCCTAATGTCATATGCCTATCCTTGTAGACCTTTCCCCATTAGGCTTTCAGACTCATCAAAAGCAAGAACTAGGATGAGGGATATGTTGGGGCTAGGGGGAAAGTAGTGAGGACAAAGTATGGCCCTAGTTCTGGAGAATCTTGGTGTTAGTAAGTGATAAAGTCTGAATATTATATCTCCCCCAAATTTATATCCTGATACTCCAATCCCCAATGGCATGTTATTATTTGGTGGGGACTTTGGCAGGTAATTGTATCATGAGGGTGAACCCCTCATTAATGAGATTATTTGCCTTATTATAAGAGTTTCTCTCTCTCCCTCCCTCCCCCGTCTTCCTCTCCTCTCTCTCCTCTTTCTTCTTTCTCTCA
>NW_026000272.1:14405523-14450928 GCF_001458135.2 Marmota marmota marmota
AGCAAAAAGGCAGCCATCCAGGAGCCAGAAGGAGGATCTGACACAAGACTAACTATACTGGCACTATGTTCTGGTATTTGAAGCTCCCAAAAATATGAGAAGTAAGTGTTTGTTGATAAGCCATCCAGTCTCTGGTAGTTTGTTATAGCAGCCAGAGCTGACTAAGACAACAAAGAAATTGTCCTACATTTTAGCTACAGGAACAAGAGACAGGGGCCTGTTATTGGTACCAAGCAGGCATAAAGTCAAGGCTAGGTCCCAGAAACAAAGCATGAGTCTGAACTTTAGGATCAGAGGGGAATCTGTCATGGGGTACAATTGACAAGAATAATGCACAAAGCCTTGAATTGAAAGTCAAGGAACCTGGTTACTAACTTTGGTGCTCCTGCTCAATAGTTGTATGGCTTTATGCACATCATTGTGAGCCTTAATCAATCTATTAGGCCATGTTCTGTTACTAGTAACATGATATCACAAGCTGGGTAAATTAAAAAGCAAAGAAGTTCATTTTGGTTCACGGTTTTGATCCAAGGTTGAGGGGTCACATCTTGTAATGGCCTTCATGTTTGCAGAGTCCTGAGGTGGTGCAGGGCAATATATGGCAAGAGATGGGAAGCATACATATATGTTTGTTCTGGTCTCTCCCTCTTACAAAGCCACTAAGTATTCAATCATGGGGGCCCTCAGCCTGATGACCTTATCTAATCCCAAGAACCTCCCAAAGGCCATACTTTGTAATGATCAGATTAAGTTTTCACTCTCTCAACACCTCACAATGCAGATAAACATGAGTTTTCCGAGAGGACAAACTGCATTCCAGTGACAATAAGTTTCAGACTTCAGAGTCCCCTGCTACCACAGAGCTGAACATCTCATACTCTAATGTGCACTTCAATCACTGGGGGATCTTATAAAATGCAGGTCCTGATTCAATAGGTCTGAGGTGGGGACCTCAGTGCCTGCATTTCCTATAAGCTGCCATGTGATACTGTTGCTTTTAGTAGCAAGCAAGCATTACAAAACCACTGGAGTGACTTGGGGCTCCCTCTGCTGTTAGCAGTGGAAAACTAGAAGACAGGAGTCCAGTCACCAACCCCTCCCTAGCTTCAAAAGGAGCAGCTTGCCTCTGTTGTATCAATTAGTGTTCCACCTAAAATTTTATTTGAAAAATAGAAAGTTATTTTATGGAGATGTAACTCTAGCATGCATGAGGCTCTGGGTTTCATCCTCAGCCCTGAGAGAGCACTTTTGTTTCTTGTTTTTGTTTTGTTTAAAAGAGCTTGAAAACCACTGGATTACAGTTCTTTATGTGTGTGAGGGTTTCTTTTAAACTTTTCTTTTTGGTACTGGGGATCGAACCCAGGAGTGCTTAACCACTGAGTCACGTCTCCAGATGTTTTTTTTTTAATTTTTTTGTAGTTGTAGATGGAAAGCATGCCTTTATTTTATTTGCTTATTTTTTTATGTGGTGCTAAGGATTGAACCCAGTGCCTCACACATCCTAGGCAAGCGCTCTACCACTGAGCCCCAGCCCCAGCCCATCCTGCAGATCTTTTAATTTTTTATTTTGAGACAGGATCTCACTAAGTTGCTTAGGGTCTGGCTACTTTGCTGAGGCTGTCCTTGAACTTGTGATCCTCCTTTGTCAGCCCCCTGAGTCAGGATTACAAGTACACCACTATGCCTGGCTAACCTTGTTTATTACAGAAACTTTCAAATATATGCCATATTCAAAAGGAAAACATAACAAACTTACATGTGCCCACTACCCAGCATTAACAAGTACCACCACTTTGTAAATATTTCATATTCAACTAATAAGAACTCAAAGAAACAAAGCATGGAGATTATCTTTGGGTGTTAAAATGCTGGGACTCAGAATTCTTCCCACTAAAAACCAGCCTGGCTCCAGAACCTCACTGGCTGGCCTGAACATACAAATGGGGAATAAATGGGCCCAATTAGTGGAGTTGTCAGGAAACAGTGACAGGAAGGAAACAGCACAAAGCATTCCAAGGCCTGCTTCTCCCTGGCTGGGTGAAAGGCCAAGTCACAGAAAGGAATGGAGGGGGGCAGGAGTGGGGCTGAGCTCTTCTCCTTAAGTTTTTCTCCAAGAGGACTTGTAAGGAGGCCCGGCTCTGAGGCTTGCTCTGGTGGTTGCAGGAATCCAAAGGTTCAGGCAAAGAAGGACACAGCAGAGCTGTGAACCAGCATAGGCTGACTGGAGACATTAGGGAGGCTGCCTGTTAACTTAATCTACAGTTCAGTCATCAAGAGACTGTATAGCTCTTTGCCAAAAGCAGAAAAAAATGTTGGTGGATAGAATTTCCCCTATTTCACGTTTCTTTATGTTTTGGCAACTTCAGGGTCTACATCTTAGTGTAGCAGGTGAGATAGGAGAAGGTACAGACAAGGGGACCCAGTGTTAATTGTTCCCAAGAACAAGAGCACTGAGGTGGCCCTTTTGCTTTGCCTATGACCACAGCAGCTTCCCTTTCTGCAGCCCTTCCCCAAGGGCCAGCGCTTTTACATGCACAGCCTCATTTAATCTCACAGCAGCCTGCAGGAGGCTGGCAGACATTCTGATTGCTTCAGTCATGAGTTCGAGGCTCAGAGAGGTTGGACGATGCTCCCATGCTCCCTTATTGAGTGGCAGAGCTGCTAAGGCTTGTGCTCTTGAGCACCGCCACAGTGCTGCCCTTTCCACATCCCCCACCCTCTGCGTGAATAGCTGCAAATAAAGCGAGTGACTAGCAAAGACCAGCACTCATTCACTGACTGCCTCCATGTGTCCTGACACATGCACTGCACTGGGCTCAATAATGTCGCCCCCCCCCACCTGGAACCTGAGGATATCACCTATTGGAAATAAAGTCTTTGTAAACATAAGGAGTTAAGTTAAAATGAGCTCAGGCTGGATCAGGGTGAGCCCTAAATCCAATATGACCAATGACCTTTTAAGAATAGCAGTAACAGACACACAGGGAGAAGTCCTTGTGACAGTGGGAGCAGAACTTTGCAGGCCAACACCAGAAACCCCAGTAGGCAAGGCCTCCAGGAGGTGCTCACCTCCTGACACCTCCATTCAGACCTTCGGCTTCCAGTACTCAGTTTCCATTGTTAAGTCACCTGGTTTGCAGTGACTTATTACCACAGCGCGAACAATCTAACCCAGGCACCGAACTAAGCCTTTATTTGTCTGCATAGAACCTGTGAATGGGTAGTCATTTCGGGGATGAAGGAAGTGAAAGCCAGAGAATGTGAGACACCTGACCAAAGGCACCCAGCTCATGCCCTGAAGAGCCAGGATTCAAACCCAGCTGGTTTCCTCCCGCAAAGCCTGCTCGACCTGCGCGCGCCTGGTTTAACACCTGGGTTGACCTCTCCCCGTATTTACTGGTGCTCTGAAAAGACCCTGGGGGCTGGCCAGGGGTGTTCTGCTCCCCAGCTATATTTCAAAGCACTGTTGGAGCGTGTGGAGAAATCAAAACCAAAAGCACCCAACCACCTCCCAGGGTATTTGCTTAAGGTCTTGCACATCGGGCTCATTTTGAAAACCTCTGTGTCTCACCCTCATGGTTTATTCATTTACAGAAAGATCACTTTGTCTGAGCTGTTGCTCCTTATTCCTGCCCATGTCAGTCCTGCGCCAACGAGAGTACCGCCATCTATTGGTGAGTCCCTTGAACTTCACTTGAAAGCCCTTGGGAGGGTGTGGCTAGGGCTTCAGGGAGACAGCGGGACACCTGGTCGGTCACTGCTGCACCACAGGATTTGATAGGGCAGGACAGGAAAGGCCACAAGGCCTTGGGGCACAGGAAAGGAGAGCCTCAGCTTTGACCATTTTGCTGCAATTCCCAGGGTGGTCTGCAAGTTTATTAAATTGGACATCAGGGAAAATCGAACCCAGGGAGAAACTGCAGGCATCCTCAGGTGGCGCGAGCGTGCGCGAGCAAGCGATCTGCTGTCACTTTGAACCGCCACAGAAAGGGAGGAAGTAGGAAAGGGAAGAGGGATGAGTCTGAGGCTTGAAGCATGGTCAGGAGCTGTGCTCGGGGCTCCCGCCGCTGCACCGCTGCACCGCTGCACCCCGATGCCACACAGGGAGCCAGGCACAGAAGGAGCAGAGACAAACCCGGTCCTGCGGAGCAGGAGCTGCACCCCCAGCCAGCCTTTGAGCTCCTGGGCCGCTCTCTGCCCTTTGCTCTCGCAAGAGCAAAAGCCTGGCGTGGAGGGAAGTAGGAAAAGTAGCGCGGGAGTCGCCACACAGCGCTGGGGTCACATCTGCAGAGAGATTGGTTTCACAAGTGCTCAGATCTGCTGGGGTCACCTGGAAAGGCCTTTGGGAAATCCCCTGGGCACACTTTTGGAATCCCAAAGGAATGACCTTCCAGAGTGCCGGTGAACCCACTGGGGTCCTTATTGCATGCACCCTGATGTTTCTTTTTGATACCATGATTTGAAAAGAAAAGAAACCTTTGGGCACTGGTCTCTGGAACTGGGAGGCCATGTTGCAGCTCCCCTGGTCTGGTGGTAAGGTCCTTCTGATTCACCTTGCCCCCGTAATAGCCACACAACCCTTACCACAGACTACTTCCTTGGGGACAACGGGGGCATTCCTGTTCCCTGAACCCTCTCAAAACCTCTGGCACCTGCTCCTCACCCCCATGTGCCCTGTGAGCGCCTCTAAGTGGCTCACTGGGCAATCTGTGCTCAAGGCCTACCATAGGGTCACTTGTGGAAATGGACCAGGGGGTAGGTCATGAGCCCACTTTCAGAGTGTCTTGAGGCAGTCCTGGGTCATGGATCCCTTCTGACTTTGAGGAACACTGGGTGCTTGTGACATGAATTGGTATTTGTGTATGTGGATGGAGAAGTCCTGCTAGCTGGTTGGGAGTAGATTTGCTGTGTGACTGTTCCTATTGTCACCCTCATGGGACTCACCACAACAACTAAGTAACCAGCCCAAGGCTCAAAGCTTTCTTCTGAGTTCTGGAAGTGCATGATATTGAGGTGCTGGTGTTTCCACATGCGGATTTGGAGGAATGTGGATACACAGCTATTCTTCCACTGCAGTTTGAACCTATAAATGTGATCTAGGTGGGATTTGTTACAAATGCCCAATAGTAATACGGACAGTTCCTACCTTTCATAAATGACCTCTGTTATGGTTTATATCTACAAATGCTCCCCCCAAAATGCTCATGCTTAAAAGCATGATCCCCATTGCAGGAAAGTTCAGAGGTAGGTCTTTAATCAATGATGAGAGCTATAACCTCATTGGTGGATTATTCCATTTGATAAATTAATAATTTGAATGGACTATTGGGTGATAACTGTAGGCAGGTGGGACATGGCTGGAGGAAATAGATCATTGGAGGTGTGCTCTTAGGAATTATATATCTTCTCTCTGACTCCTAGCATGCACATTCATTCTCTCTCTCTCTCTCTCTCTCTCTCTCTCTCTCTATATATATATATATATATATATATATATATATATATATGTGTGTGTCCTGGCTTTAGCCAGGCACCTATTTGGAGGAGCTCTCTAGACAGAGGGAACACCCTGTGGACAGATTGTGAGGTAAGACTGTACCTGATGTGTTCATGGAAAAGCTGTGTTTGGTGTGGAAGAAATCAGAGCTAGAATACTGGGAAATGTGAAGAGAGTGGTCACAGAGTCAGGCTGTGTAGCTAAGAACTTATAGTTCTCAGCTTTTCCTGTGCATGATGTGTGAAGTCCCTGAGTGTTTGAAGGATGGATGCACACACACACACACACACACACACACTTCCTCTACCGCAATGTTCTTCCTCACCTCAGGCCGAGAGCAATGGAGTGGGCCCTCCCATAAACTGAACCTCTAAAACCATGAGCACAAGATAAACATTTCCTCTAAGTTTTCAGGTATTTCATCACCAACTTTTTGTCACTATGACCAAAATACCTAACACAGAAATTGGTACCAAGAAGTTGGGTGATTGCTGTGACTTAACTGGCCATGTGGTTCAGAAGCCTTTGGAGTTGATTTTTCATGAACTTTGAAAAGTTTAGAGATGCAAGCTGGAAAAGCTTTAGAATGTTGTAAGCTAACTGGGCGATTCTAGTGGGAGCTCAGAAGACTAGGATATTAATAGGAATGTAGACAGTAAAGACTGGGCACAAGAGATTTCAGAGAATGAGGATGCTACTGGGAACTGAACCAGTGGCCATTTGTGTTATATCTTGGCAAAGAGCTTGTCTACGTTTTGCCCATGTCTTGAGAGTTTCTGTGAGGCTGAATTTAAAGATAATGGACCAATTAATCTGGTGGAGGAAATTTCAAGGCAGTCACAATATTCAAGAAAAGAAATGTGATAACAAAGGAAACAGAGAAGGGAAGCTGTCCATTTCCTATATATTTCCCCTGCTTGTAGGTATGGTGAAGTCTAACATTTTGTCCCTGCGTACTGTTGCCAAGGAACACATGGATAAATAAAATGTCCAAACTTTCTCCATTGAATCCTCCAAGTTCTTTCTTTAGGATTGAATAACAATAACTTTTACCTTGCGGCCCTGAGATTGAACACATCCAGTACCTTCCTAATAGCTTATTGCTCCATTCTTTGGCCCCCTAGAGCCTATTCACAACCAAGAAGCCAGAGGGATTCCCCAAGGCTCCAAACCCTTCAGGGACTTCACACATCAGGCACAGGAAAAGCTGAGAACTATAAGTTCTTAGCTACACAGCCTGGCTCTGTGACCACTCTCTTCACATTTCCCAGTATTCTACCTCTGATTTCCTCCACACCAAACACAGCTTTTCCATGAACATATCAGGTACAGTCTTACCTCACAATCTGTCCACAGGGTGTTCTCTCTGTCTAGAGAGCTCCTCCAAATAGGTGCCTGGCTAAAGCCAGGACCTCTTTCAATGTGTTGCTTACCTGTTGCTTTATAATGATGCCTATCCTAGCTAGTCTCTTCTAAAATTCAATCCAACCCTTCTCTCCAGCCCCTCTGGAATGCTCTCACCCTGCTATATTTTCTCATTGCATTTATTACCTTTCAACATATCAAGTATTTTACTATTTTTGTTTTGTTTTGTTTGTTTGGGTTTTTGTGTGGGTGTGGTACTGGAGATTGAACCCAGAGGTGCTTTACCACTGAGATACATCTCCAGCCCTTTTTATTTTGAGATAAGTCTTCACTAAGTTGCTGAGGCTGGCCTCAAAACTTGTGATCCTCTTTCCTCAACCTCCTGAATGGCTGAGGTTACAGGCAAGAACAGGCCTGCAACACCAAGACCAGTTACTATCTCTTTCATTTTTTTCTCCTTTATCTTCCTGTTGTGAGAAATTACCAACACAGGGCCAAGATAATTTGCCCATTTTTTGATGGTTAATTCCAAGTGCTCAGAACAGTGCCTGGCTCATGGTCAGTACTCAACAAATACTAAGTGAAAAAATAAATCTAATACATATGGTTAAGTAACTGGCATCATTGGATGAGCAATGAATAAGTGGTGGTAATGATCATCAAAGAATTCCATGATAAAGCACTACCAGATTCATTAAGGGAGTTCTAACATAGAAGGCAGGCACAAAGCATCCCTAAAATGGTTTATATACCCACTGGCCTTAAAAGGATCCCTGGTGAAGAGTAATTAATGATCACCAATCCTTATACTAAGCATCATTCTGGATTTTTTGTTTGAACAGCATGGGGGCAAGTTTCTGCCACACCTCTCAAGCCAGACCTCTGGTCCTTGCAGGGAACCCCATGGAACATATCTCCTTTACCCTGGGCACATTCCTGGGACATTCCTAATGACCCCACAGCTTGGATGGGTGGAGCTATGATTTCCCCCACCCCCCACTTTTTATTGGTCATAGACACACACATGATCACCAGCTACATCCCCATTGGCTGGAAGGTGAAAAGAGGCGGCCCTGCATGAGCCCTCTCAGGATAAAGAGGCTGAGGCATACCTGAGAGCTTCCGTAGGGGCGCCATATCCCTGGCCCTCCCAGCCATCCTAACGGTTTGGCGGTCCCTCCTCACAGAGTCTGAGGGAAAGAAACAGGGGTCCCTGAGGAGTCATTGTGTGATCATAGGGCGTGTCCAGAGAGAAGGCCTGGTATTTGGTCTGTGCGGTGAGGGCGGCAGCCAGGCCTCTGGTGACAGCACCATGCTCAGAATTCTGAGAAGGTTTATGGCCTTCTTTCAGAGGAGGGAAAACCCTAACAGACATCTGGGGCTCCCACAAGGTAGTTATCTGAATCCCCTTGTTCACTATGTGAGAAGTCTCCTCAGAGGAGACTTCTCACCCCTGATAGGGAACCATGGGGACTCATGGGACCAGCACGCTAGGGATGTGCGTAACCTTATGTGTGTGGGGGGGGGTGGAGAGATTGTCACTAAGTCCCCAAGAAATAGGCCAACATCGACTAATGCCCCCTGTTGATCCAAAGTGGGAAGGTGTTTGGATCAACACTGAGAAGTGACGGAAAAGAGTGTCCAGCTCCACCATCCCCGTGTTTCCCTTGGTGTGAAGCCATTTTACACTTTTGGGGATGTGAACCACCCTGATTTGTGGGCGAATTTGGTTTCCTGTCCACACCATAAACCTGAAACCAAGTTAGTCACACGTGTGAAAGCAGGAGCTGCATTTAACTTGTTTACTTTGTATCCTAAGCTCCTGCCCCAGCTCTGGCACCAAGTGGGCATTCGGGAAGAGGGGGGGTGTGACGGGGGAACGGGGAAGCACTGATTGAGGTGTGGCGTGTGGTGGGTGCGAGTCCAATCAAACATGGGAAGGTTCGCTGTATGGATGGCATCCGTGCTCTGAATTACATTGATTCTAGTTTGTGTCCAGCACTTATCTGGCTTTAAGGGCTGCATGTCATTAATACCTACAAACCCCCATGAGAGAAGTCTTAGTACTGCTGTGTCCATCTATGGATCAGTTAGGGATGCGAACAGGAAAGCAAGGGCACACAGTTACTGTGCAGTCCCCCAGAATTCACACCCCACACGCAGATCCAGCAGTATCTCTCATCCTGTGCTCCACCCTGAGGGTGTTTCCCCATGAACAAATTCAGTGTCTTAGGAGGGTGGTGGAAGAGACTCCCTGGGAAGGGCCCTGTCTTCCTGGCCTGGGATCTTCTGAGGCTTCTTTGCCAGTAGAGTGTGAACCCCCAGTACAGGTGGGTGGGTCACAGCAAATCTTGCTAGAGAAGGTAATTTCTCTATGCTTAGATGACGTCACTTACCATGGCATCCATTATTACCTCTACTTTGTTTTGGGGGGATGGGGGCGGCAGGCAGGTACTGGGGATTAAACCCAGAGGCACTCGACCACTGAGCTACATCCTCAGCCCTATTTTGTATTTTATTTAGAGACAGGGTCTCATTGAGTTGCTTAGCCCCTCGATAAGTTTCTGAGGCTGGCTTTGAATTTGCAATCCTACTGCTTTAGCCTCCCATGCCTGGCCGCTTATTACCTCTACTTTTATCAACAGGGATCCATAGAAGACTCTAACAAGTTTTCCATGTGCCTGAGTGACAGTTGTCTTCTTTGTCCTTCATTTTTATTCTGGGATATGATGTGATACATTTAATCTGGTTTCTTTTCCAGTTTGCCAGATTTTCTTGGCTTTTATTTTCATAATCTAGTATAATCCAAAAGTTCCCAGCCTTTCTTTCTATCCACCCAAGTCATTAGGTCAGTAGCTTTGGCATTGTGATTCAGAGCTCCAGTGCTGCAGGCAAATTGTCCCAGGTCAGATCCCAAAATACCACTTACCAGCTAGGCGTGTTTAGAAAAAACAAACCCCCCTGGTGATTCAGTTGCACTTTTCAACTAGACTTAATCCCTGATATCTTTTATTGCTCTGGTGAGATGTTTAAAGATCCCCATATGTTGCTTCTCATTATGGATATGAAAATGATAAAGTTATATAATAATACATCATTATAAAGTTATATAATAAAGTTATATACTAATATATAATACAATTGTATATTAATGTTAATTAAATCATATATTAATAAAGTTAAACTATATAATAATATATAATAAAGTTATATAATAATGGTCAATTAAGGCTCTCTATGTACAGATATGATGACAACAACAACATTTGCACTCTAACATGTGCAAGATACTCAGGGTTCTAAGCAGTGACATGCATGTGCAACAGAAATTAGGTAAACATTGTGATTGTTCTTGTTTGACTGACAAATCAAGATCAGAGAGATTAAGAAATGTGCTCAGAGCTACAAAGTTGGTCAGTGTAGGAGCTATGGTTAAAAACCAGGCAATCTTCATCTGGACAGTACAGTCCTAATGATGGCCCTCCACTGCCTGTGGTAGGAGGCCACTGTCACTATGCTGTACAGAGAAATAAGGCAGCCAGGATTTGAACTTTGCCCTCTGCCTCCAGACACTTGCACAAGTCACCATTATGCTCTAGGACTGTGTCATCAGTATCTCAAAACTCAGCCATTTAATTTCTAGAAGTAGACCATCATCCACTGTATCTTCCTCTGGTAGGACTCTTTTGTAATGTGTGTTTGCTTTTGAAATTAATTAATAGAACCTGTTGCTTACCTATCCCATAGGTGACACCAAATTGAAAACTGTGCAGGGAGTTGTGACAAGTTTATGTGACGATTATGGCTTGATTGATGAGTCCATCTACTTCAGTACTAATATAGTGACTGAAAACGTGCCTCTGAAAATTGGACAGAAAGTTACTGCAGTTGTGGAAGAAGATAAAACATCTGTTGAATTGAAAGCAACCAAAGTAAGATTTTCATGAGTTTGGGAATGGTCTCTTTTCTAGTGGGCTTTTTTTTTTGAAGGGGGGGCACTAGGGATTGAACCCAGGGGCACTTAACCACTGAAACAGATTCCCAGTCCTTTGTATTTTTTATTTTGAGACAGGGTCTTGCTAAGTTATTTACAGCCACACTAAATTGCCAAGGCTACCTTTGAACTTGTGATTCTCCTGCCTCAACCTCCCAGGCCCCTGGGATTATAGGCATGCACCAGCCGCCACATCCGGCTTCTAGTGGATTTTCAATCTTGCTTTTTTTGGTGCCAGGAATTGAATCCAGAGGTGCTTAATCACGGAGCCACATCCCCGTCCCTTTTTATATTTTATTTTGAGACATGGTCATGCTAAATTGCTTAGAGCCTCACTAAATTGCTGAGGCTGGCCTCAAACCTGCTATCCTCCTGCCTCAGCCTTCTGAGTCTCTGGCATGTGCCACTACACCTGGCACTTTCTTGTTTTAATCCCAAGTCTGTAATGTGACCTTTACAGTGGATGTATAGTGGAATTTGAAGTCTCACTCCCCTAAAGCTGTACGTTCTTTTGTAATATTTGTAGTGATTTCTGTTTTTTGTTTTTTATTTGTTTGAGACAGGGTCTGGTTATTAAGCCACCCTGCTGACTCTGCAATATCTCCTTTGGCACTTCTTATATTTTAAATTTTTGAGACAAGGTCTCACTCTGTTTCCCAGATTGATCTTGAACTCCTGGGCTCAGGCTATACTCTTGCCATAGTTTCCATAGTTTCACATTTTCTGGGGCTATGACTCAGTGGCACAGTGCTTGTCTAGTATGCACAAAGTTCTGGCTTTGATTCCCAGCATGAAAAAAAAAAGGTAAAAGTAAACAAACAAAAACCCCCAACCAAAGCCATCCCCCCAAAATCATTTTCTATAGTATGAATTCATATAAGTAGAATTGCTGTCTCAAATGACAAATATTTTAAACTTTTAAACATAGCTTTAATGAGGAATAATTTACATACCATAAATTCTCCCATTTTAAGAGTACAATTCAATGACTTATTTGTAGATTTACAGAGGCATGTAACTATCACCACAGTTCAGATATTTAACATTTTGATTCATATTATCAAATCATCTTTTTGCTTCATTGTACTAATTGACACTGTCACCAGCAGGCTATAAGATGACCTGTTTGTCAGTACTGGCAAAGATGAGAATATAATCAACCTGAAGTCTTTGCCATTCTTAGAAGTGAAATGCAGTCTCATAATTTTATTTAGAATTTCTCTAAGCCTTAATGAGACTACGGCAACTTTTATTTTCTCAGAACTATTTTTATATTAGGGACATTATAGATATTTATGTCAAAAAAATTAAAGTACATTATGAAAATTTGGATTCAAAGGTTTTGCAATTACTTTCACAGTACCATCTTTTGACTTCTAAAATGTTCATTTTTTAAATATATATTTTTTATATGTTGACAGACCTTTATTTTATTCATTTATATGTGGTGCTGAGAATCAAACCCAGTGCCTCACACATGATAGGCAAGTGCTCTACCAATGAGCCCCAGCCCCAGCCCTAGAGTGTTCATTTTTAATACCTTTTTTTAAATTTTTTATTTTTATTTTTATGTGGTGCTGAGGATTGAACCCAGGGCCTCGCACATTCTAGGTGAGCGCTCTACTGCTGAGCCACAACCCCAGCCACTAGAGTGCTCATTTTCTATGTACCATTATGATCTCCATATTCTCTATGAGGCTTTTGAGTTCAGTAAAAATTCTTAGAAAAGCATACTGCAATTCATAATTCACCAAATAGTCTCTTAGTCTCTCCTGTGATTTTTATCTATTTACATGCAAACATTCAGCAAGCCTGGCTTGATTTGTGTGTGCAAACTGAAAGAAGGATTCATATCTTGTTTTGCTAATTGCTACCCAGTTGTACCTTATGATAAATTGGATAGTCCACTTTGACCCTTGTGTTAACTTTTTGTTGCTGTGGCCAAAATACCTAAATATAATTCAGAGGAGGAAAAGTTTCAGAGGCTAAGTCCATGGTCAGTTGATTCCCTTGCTGATTCTGAGGTGAAGCAGAACACCATGGCAGAGGGGAATGGTGGGAGAAAGCTTCTCAGCTTATGGCAGCCAGGAAACAGAATGAGAGAGAAGAAGATATCATGGACAGATATAGTCCAGGCCATGCTCCCAGTGACCTACTTCCTCCAGCCACACCCACCTGCCTATAGTTATCACCCAGTCAGTTCATTCAAACTAGGATGGACTTGTTAAGTTACAACTCTCACAATCTATTCATTTCACCTCTGAACATTGCTACATTGACTAACACATGAGCTTTTGGGGGACATTTTTTAGATCTAAACCATAACATTCTGCCCCAGCCCCCAAAAGCTCATGTCCATCTCATAATGCAAAATGCATTTAGTCCATCTCCAAGAGTCCCCAGAGCCTTAATAATTCCACATTGCTCAAAAGTCTAGATTTAGTCTCCTCCAAGACTCAAGGCAAACACTTAGCTGTGAGCCCTTGTAAAAATCAAAAGCAAGTCAGATACACCCAATAAACAGTGACACAGAAATTCTCCCATTCCAAAAGAGAGGAATAGGGACTAGAAAGAAGGGATGACACCAAAATAAGATTTAAACCCAGCTGGGCAAACAAGTCCTATAGCTCCACATATGGCATTTATCATCCAGGGCACATGACAGCATGTAATTGCCAAAGGGCTTGTGCAACCCTGTCCCTATGGTCTTGTCAGTTGCACCCCACATGATCTTCTCTTGACCTGGCTCTGCTTGCTTCCTGTAGCTTTCCTCAGCAGACATTTCACTTTCTTGGTCTCTCTTAATTCCTGAGGTCTCCTTTCCAATTTTGGATTCATTCTACAACTCTTTCATATTCACAAGCATTTGAATCTGTCTGCACTCCTTATTGAGCTAAAGAAACAGAATTTGGATAGCGAGAGTTTACATGAAACTTGGAGGAAAATTTAATGTGTGGTATGACTGTGAGCTAGTGTGGAATCAGGGCACAGAGTGATGAGAAGATGTAGCGAATTATCCTTTAGGGTACTAACAAGATGGCAGTAGATAGAGAGGGACCTAGTGCTTTGTTCCTCAATGAAAATGAATCTGGGCCAAAAGATCATGAGATTGGTATGGGAAGCTAGAAAGATACCAATTAACTTGGCTGTTTTAAAAGCACAAAAAATAACTTACAACTTAATGGTTTGTTTCCATTAGAAACCTCTGAACAAGAAATTCTACTGATTATAGTTTATTGTCAGAAATAAATCAGGCTAGTGGCAATGTATTAGGATACAAGTTAAATGTCCAATGTGGAATTAGATCCATAAATTATAGTCCACCCACTCTTTGAGATGCCTTATTTTCTTTACAATAACCTCATGTTCTATAAAAATGTTTGCAATCAGGTTGGGCATGGTGGTGCATGCTTGTAATCCCAGTGACCTGGGAGGCTAAAGAAGGAGGATTTCCATTTCAAGGCCAGCCTGGGAAATTTAGCTGAACTCTGTCTCAAAGTAGAAAATAATAAGGACCAAAGCTTGGTGATAAAGTACCCCTGAATTCAATCCCAAGGACCCCCCCCAAATTGTTTGTGATCATTATGTGTTATTTTAACACTATATACAATGCTAATTTTTTATTTTAAAGTGGGGCATATATACATTTGTGTAGAAAAAATCTGGAGCTAGGGTAAATACTAAAATGTGGCCGGTAGTTTTCTTTAAGCAATGGAATTACATACTAGGGGCAATCACTTACTGCATTGTGCTTCTCTGTTTTTTTTTTTTTTTTTTCTACTTTTTTTTCTGTAATGGGCATGAATTATTTCTTTAATTTTAAAAAATTAATATAAAAACTCTTACACTCACAATAAGCAAAAATAGTTGCATGCTTTTCTGTCATAGACAAAGTAAGCCCTAATTTGATATGGTTGTATTACAACCCTTTCTCATTTGAAGTTACTTTTCCAACTGTATTTTATACTTCTTAAGAACTGGATCTTGAATATTATAATTTTCCTCTATATTTCCCTAACTTGTGTTTGTTTTGCCTCCATCTCCCTGACCCGCTCCCACCCCCATCCCCATTTGCCAGGTATACTCTCTATTTTTTTCTCAACCACACTCAAATCTGACTTCCTCCAAGTAGAGGAAGTATCCTAGTCTGAATTTTTCTCCCTCCTGGAAATTCCTGAAAGCAATTTTTGGACTTATTTTATATCCTATATCACAACTTCCTTAGAACTTGTCCCCACCTCCATTAAATTGTGAATTCCTAGAGGGCAAGGATCATATATATATATATATATATATATATACCAAGGATTGAACTCAGGGGCACTTGGCCACTGACCCACATCCCCCGCCCTATTTTGCATTTTATTTAGAGACAGGGTCTCACTGAGTTGCTTAGCACCTCACCATTTCTGAGGCTGGCTTTGAACTTGTGATCCTCCCATCTCAGCCTCCCCAGCCACTGGGATTACAGGCATGTGCAACCGTGCCCAGCAAGAATAGTATTTTTTATCTTTGAATTTAACACTATTGATGCATTAAACTGGGGTGAGCAATTAAAATCTGGGAGTATATTGATCAATACATGAAGCATGGCATTATTTTTATCATCTCATGTCTATGATCTGGTTGTCATGTGAACATATTCACTAGTATTGAACAATAGATGTTTAATATATTTCTTGAGCTGGGTGTGGTGGTGTACACTTATAATCCTAGCTACTGGGGAAGGAAAGGCAGGAGGATTGAAAGTTCTAGGTCAGACTGGGAAATTTATCAAGACTTGGCTCAAAATTAAAAATATAAATGGTTGGAAATGTAACTCAGCAATAAAGCATCCCTGGATTCAGTCCCTAGCACTGCAAAATAAATAAATAAATAAATAAATTATTTTTAAAATTTTCTTTATTTATTTTGGTACCCCAGATTGAACACAGCAGCACTTGACCACACCTAAACCACATCCTCAGCCCTATTTTGTATTTTATTTAAAGACAACTCTCACTGAGTTGCTTAGGCTGGCTTTGAACTTGCAATCCTCCTGCCTCAGCTTCCTGAGCCACTAAGATTACAGGCGTGTGCCACCTTGCCCAGCAATAAAATATTTCTTGAATGACAATGTTTTAAGCATAAAACTCCCCTTTTAAAATTTCTGTCATACTTTAAGTAATTGTTTCCTTATCTTATAGGTGGATGTCATCCCTGATAATTTTGATGTCACTAAACCACTGGACTCCAGAATCAGAGTTTTAGTTGGTTATGTTACCTGTATAAAGAAAGATACTGTCTACATTGATAAAAAAACTTACTTCTCTATAGACATTGTTTCTGAAGGTATGATTTACATTTTTAAAACATGTAGTGCTAAATATTTTGAGAGGACCTGGAACTATTTCTGCAGTATACTTGGCTCTAATCAGTGACTCTTTAATATTTGAGATGGAATTTTAGAATTGAAAATAATATACAATATAAGGATGTAAGCAGGTCATATTTCTAAAAAGCCATACTATCATTTATTACATGTTCATTAGTTGAATGCAATCAGTAATGTCTGGATAATTTTTCATTCATTAATTATTTAATTATTTTCATTAATTAATTATCTAACTTCTATATAAAGACACTATTTTTAAAATATTCAAGTGCTTCAAAATAAGGTTGGAGACAAAACTATACCTTTCTCTGTGTGTGTGTGTGTGTGTGTGTGTGTCCACTGTTGAATTCTATTAGTAATTAGCAGATGTTCTGAGATTTTGTTTATACCCAGAGTTATACTTTGGTTCATGTGCTTTCAGTTTCATGCAATTGTCATGTAGCTTGGGTGTGAAAGGGGATATTAGTTTAGCCCCACCAGGCAGCTTGCTATTTTGATTTATGTGGTTGTAAAACCAAGACTCTTACCTGAATTTTGTTATGAAATGTTCTGTCTGCTTTGTTTAGAAGGGACTATGTGGAGGCAAATGTGGAGTCAGAAAATTTGTTAGTAGCAAGTTGTGATAATCCTGACAAGAGATGTTGGAGACTTGGACGAGGTTGTAGAAGCAGAGGCTCTAAGGATCAATTTGATTCTGGGTTTATTTTGAAATTAGAGATGAAATATTGACTAATGAATTTGGACCTCTGGGTGAAGAAAATGGGAGTCAAAGTTAATTCCAATATTTTTTTAAATGTGTCCCTTTCTAGCTTTATTGAGGTGTGATTGATGAAATTTGTGTATATTTAGGATATGCAATCTGATATTGTATACCCTAGGGTATAGAGCTCAATATATTTATATATGTATACATTGTAAATGATTTCCACAATCAAGTTAATTAACATACCCATGGCCTCACAGAATTACCTCGTGTGTGTGTGTGTGTGTGTGTGTGTGTGCACATGTATGTAAGTGTGTGGTGAGAATACCTGATCTATTCTTTTAGCCAAGTTCAAGTATATAATACATTATTAACTATAGTCACCATGGTGCTCATTAGGTCTCCAGGGTTTATAAATGGTAGTTTCTATTCTTTGACCTTTTTCTCTCTTTCCCTACCCGCCACTGCCCAGTTTCTAGTAACTACCGTTCTGCAGGCTGTCAGGGTCCCTAACAGAGGAAATCTCTGGAGTCCTGTGCAGGGCAGGCCACTGGAAACAACAGTGGCTTCCACCACGTGGCAGATACTGATGGCTGTACCCTTTTTCTTTGTTCCTAACCATCTTCAGACTTCTCAACTGGCAGTTTCCCAGCATTCTCGGTGGGTGGGGTGAATGAAGCTGGAGCAGGTCATTCAGGCAGTGCCCTTTAATGCTGTGTAAGCTGGCTGTTCACCCCTCTCTTCTTTCCCTTCTAGGGGAACTCATGAGGAAAGAATTCCCTCTTCATGGTGAGGAGTGTCTGCATGAGACATGGGGTGATTCAGGAAAATGAAGTTATTCTTCTTGCCTTTTTGGTGCAATTCTCTCTCTCTCTCTCTCTCTCTCTCTCTCTCTCTCTCGGTTGGTTTGTTCTTTTAGGCACTGGGGATTACACTCATGTGTGCTTAACCACTGAGCCACATCTCCAGCCCTTTTTTTAATATATATATTTTATTCAGAGGCAGCATCTCACTGAGTTGCTTAGGGCCTTGCTAAATTGCTGAGGCTGAATTTGAACCTGCAATCCTTCTGCCTCAGCCTCCTGAGCCTCTGGGATTATAGGCATGTGCCACCATGCCTGGTTATTGTGTAGTTTTTTAAGTGGATTGCCGAACTCTTTTATTTATTTATTTTTTCTGTGCTTTTGTTTTGTTTTGTCAGGATGGAGGACTGAACTTGGGGCCTTGCATGTGCTAGGCAAGCACTGTGCCACTGAGCTAAATCCTTCACCCAACCCAACCGATCTCTTTTAGAGCTATTTTTATGATGGATAGTTGTCCAATTGTTGTTTGTAGGAGGAAAGAAGGCTTGAATCTTCTCCTCTGGTATTTTGCCGATGTCACTCTATTCCTACGAGTAACTTCAAAGTTTTTTTATTTGAGCAATAGGGTGGATGGAGTTGCCAATTTAAGATGTGCAAGACTGAAAGGAGCAAAATTGGGTGCATGAGAAGAACAGCAATAACTCAATTTAAACATGCTACACTTGGGGCTGGGATGTGGCTCAAGCGGTAGCGCGCTTGCCTGGCATGCGTGCGGCCGGGGTTCGATCCTCAGCACCACATACAAAGATGTTGTGTCCGCCGATATCTAAAAAATAAATATTAAAATTCTTTAAAAAAAAAACATGCTACACTTACATAAGCATGTGGATAATTGAATTTGAGGTTGGTTAGATCTGAAGGTATATATATTTTGAAGTTATCATTCCATGGGTATTATATAAAGGCACAATAAAGAAATGAATACAGATGAGAGAGAGAGAGAGGGAGAGAGAGAGAGAGAGAGAGAGAGAGAGAAATGGTTCAAGACCTGTTTTGTGTCATTCCATATTTCTGGGGTCACAGGATAAAGAAATGTTTAATCTTGTTGCTATTGCCAGTTTACTGGAGTCATTGAGCCAATTGATTCTTTCACCTGCAATGTTTGATATTTCCATTTACTCCAGGCACCTTTGTTATCCTGTGACTTACTTTTTACTTACTGTAAAATTCTGTTTGAAACTATATGTTTATAACCATAAATATTTAAGATAAATATTTAAGAGTTCATTAGCTGACCAAAACACCTGAGGAAATTAATTCATGCTTTCAATCACAATATTCCTAGTGCTTCTGCTACCCCTAATAGCAATCAACATTTACTTGGTGGTTACCACATGCCAGATATTATTCTGTGTGTTTTACCAATAGTGACTAATTGTCACAACATTTCTATGTCATATGAACTATGATTGTCCTTCTCGATTTTAGATAAAGAAGCTGAGGCATAGGAAGATTAAGGACCTTTACTAAGGCTGCAAAGTGTCAGTTACAAAACTGGTAATGCAGGGATCAAGTTCAGACATATGTTTTACTTACACACTTGACTGTCTCTCTTGAAGGGGCATTAAATGTGACCAACTATGTAATAAATTCTGTGCTATTCTTAAAGAATAGTTGATTCTTTCCTCCATTTGACTTTGTTAAATCAGTAGAGGAAACTCAATGGCTAAAGGATTAAACATTTACTTTCTGACAGAAAGATTTACAAGATATCTATTTAAATCTGTGCAAAATGGACTTTACATCTATTGAGAACTTATGAATTTTTCTCCATGGCTGTTTTAGGTTTTGTGCCTTATAAGGGTGACTGGTTAGAAGTTGAATATTCCACACAGCCAGGCACCTCGAACATCAAGGCACACTCTGTGAAGCCAATGAACTGTAAGCATATGGATGAGGTAATTTTTGTCCATGTTGCATTTGTTATTAGTTTCCACCAATCTTCCCTTCAATGAGAATTTTCATGGCCAGAAATCTATTGGGTGCACTGGGAAATCTGAAAATATGAGAAAATATATTCTTTAACAAAAAATGAGCCTATTTCCTTATGGAAATCTCAGGATTTCCAAAAGGAAATGATTTGAAAACAATGTAGAACACATATAATTAAGTTCTAAGTTATATAGTTGATTAGGTATTAGAATGTTATTAGAATGTTCTGAGAACAACAGAAAGAATAACTTTTGTCTGTGTGAAAGAAAAGCATTGGGAAAGGATGAATGGAGTTGGCTGTGGTATTTATCAGTCAAAACTAGGTATGATTTGGGGAGTGGAGATTAAAAATGAGAAGGAAATTTTGTTTGAACAAAGGTACAGATAAAATTCTTGCTCAATCCCTTTCACTCTCTAAACCTTAGTTATAGAGAATAATGATCATGGTGAGCAATATTTAGAACAGAATTTCTCACTGTATACCTAAGTACCATCTCCAGAAATTTGGCTTTAATTGGTGTGAGGTGGGATTTGGGCACAGGTGTGTTTTCAAAGCATACCTGGTGTTGCCAGTGTGCCACCAAGATGAAAATCATTTATGGGGTTGGAGTGACTAGCAGGTTAGACCAAGAGTGATAGTGTACTGTGCCTGTTACAGTATAATAAACTCTACATAAATATTTCCATCATTTCTATACAGGTTTGCATTACTAGCCTGCAGGAAAGACATGGGATGATAGATTATACTATCTTTTTCACCTTGGATTCTCTGAAACTTCCTGATGGATATGTACCTCAACCATATGATGTTGTCAATGTGGTAATAGTGGAGAGTGTTCAGTTGTGCTGTGTTTGGAGAGCAGTTTCTATGACTCCAGTGCAAAGGTCATCATAACAAAACATTTTATTCTCTGCTCATCTTTTATTCTATGGCAGGAAATTGCCAGGTTTAATTGAAAAACTTAGTAAGCATAAACAATATTTGAAGTTTGATTCTTAGATAAATGTTAGAGTCTATAAACAAGTCAAAATAACACCTGGCATTTTGCCAGGGGAATGTTAGAGTTCGTAAACAAGTCTGGATGGTGCCTGGCAAAATGCCAGAGGGAGCGGTTTGAGAAGTAACAAAAACAAGCCATTAAGTGTGGAGATTCCTGATTGGTTGACTGATGTATCTAGTTTATGCTAATTAGATAAGCTGTGTGGAATGTATAAATACTGCTCCTGTCCTGCAATAAACGGCTCCTACTCCTGCTGTATCAACGTACACAAGTTATTCGTCACCCCCCGGTTATTTTGCTGCAGCCGGACTGCGGCAGATAAATCCAATTAAGATACTGGCTCAGCTGGTCTCAGGTCACATACCTGTAATCCCAGTGACTCAGGAGGTTGTGGCAGGAGGATTATAAGTTCAAAGCCAGCCTCAGCAAATTTGCAAGGCCCTAAGCAATTTAGCAAGACCCTGTCTCAACATTTTGAAAGATATTTCAAAAAGGGCTTGGGATGTTACTCACTAGTTAAGCACCCCTATGTTAAATCCCTAGTCCCAAAAACAAAAACAAAAACAAAAACAAAAACATGATGGTTCATTCTCTTGGGACCAGTTCATTTTAGGGGAGGGCCTTAATTCAAAAGTATTTGAAACTGGCCTGTAAGAAAGAAATAAAACTCAATTAAATTTAAATTCTTTGTTTTCCACAGGCAAGAGTGGATTGTGTGATGGTAGAGACCTGGTATGGCCCTGAAGTAACTAACCTTCAGAGACAAAGTATTTAATTCCAGAGACAGCAGGGCCACCATGTTAATGGGCAGGATTTAAAGTTATAGATTGAAAAATAAATAAATAAATGAATAAAAATAAATAAAAGGGCATGGTGGCATATGCCTATACTCCCAGTGATTCAGGAGGCTGACTCAGGAGGATTATAAATTCAGGGCCAGCCTCAGCAATTTAGCGAAGCCCTTAGCAACTTAGTAAGACCCTGTATCAAAATTAGAAAAATAGAAAGGGCTGGGGATGTGGCTCAGTGACCAAGCCCCTCCCCCTCCGCTGGGATCAATGCCCAGTACCAAATAAACAAATAAATAATTAAAATTATAGATTGCTTTCAATTTTAAGTTCCCTTAGGCTATATGTTCAGTATCCATTATTCTGTAGCATTTTCATCTCCTAACACCTACTCAATTTGTTATATTTATTGTTTACCTATATCCCTTCCCCACATTAGAATGTAAACTCCTCAATGGTAGGCATTTTTTTTGGGGGGGTTATTCTTTCCATTAATATATCACCAAGCATTTAGAATAGGGTCCAGTAGATACTAATGGCAGATTACATGTTAATAAATGCAATAAAAGAATTATCTGAGCAGAACTAATGCTTACTTGTGGCTAACCCATCATTTGTTTTCTAGGAATAAAATTGTTAAGCAACTCATTAAGACCTCAGTTGATTTCTTACAGAATCATTCCCCCAGATTCGATGAATAAAATCTCAAAGTGGGTAAAGATCTTTGTTTAAAAGGTGCAGTCCAGCTCCATACATGAATCAGAGAGTGAAATTATAGCCCCATAAAGGAAGAGGAATTTGGTTATTGTGGGTATGATGGTACTAAAAATCCCACAAGTATCCTTCATGAAAAGTTCTCATTCCTTCCTCAAACAACACATTTAACTGTTCTCTGGAAAGAGCTACTTCAAAGCTTTCAGCATCACAGAGAAGTGGCTGTGAGCTCAGCCCCAGTCCTGGGATTCCTAATTCCACTGTAACTCCCTGGCCCCCGGAATAAACAGGGTTTGCTTCTGGGTTTGTTTTACAGGTCTAGTGGGACCTCCCAGCCATCCAGTGGTTACTTCTCCATTTTAAGGGAGTGGGGTAGTCAGGAATAGCTTGTGGAGGCTGTGTTTCCACTCACTGGTTCACTCCACAAATTCTTGTTGATCCCATTTTACATGCCAGACACTGGAGTGAAGCCAACAGGGCCAAATCCCAGGCCCTAATGGAACTTGGCTTCTGTCACTGCCCCTTGGGCTTCCTGACCCATGGAGCAGAAACTCCCAGGAGAGAAGGCCAGCTGGAGCTGTGGCAGCTGTAGTTCCCTGGGAAAGTCATCATTCCAAAGCAGCTTTATACCACTGGGAATCACACAGAAGTCACTGTTTGATGTGAGAGATGTGTGGGCCATGGATTCTGCCACCTCTCATTTGATTCTCCATTTTGACCAACATGGAAGCATGTTCCCTGAGAGCAACAGTGGATTTGGTCAGCCCAGTCAGGTTGTGAATCAGTCACAGCCCTGATTCCAGATTCCTCTCTGGACAGAGGGAATCACTCAGTCCCTGGGGAGCATCAGTTGTCGGGGTGGATATGTTCCCTTCACCTTTGTAAATGGCACAGCCCAGAATGCACTTGCTTTCATAGGCAGGCCCAGCACATCTGCCCTTTAAACCTTTTACCTCAGAATATGTTAATTTTAAGGCTGTTTGCCATAATTTGGGAGGCAAGTCCCCGATAATCTCACACTTCTCAGTGTGTCACACTGGTGTCCCTAAATGGATGTCTTTATGGTTCTAGGATTGGGGAGCATGAAGTTCATAGGCTTTGTTAGAAAATTTTCTGTAGACAGGAAAGAAATGTTAAGCAAATACAGGGCCTGCCACAACAAGATCATGTGGCTCCAGTGTTCGGGAGAGCTCTGCCATGCTTTAGATGTTGTATGTACCCCAAAGGTTCATATGTTGAAAGCTTGGTCCCCATAAAATGGTATTAGTAGATAGTGGGCCCTTTAATAGATGTGGCCTGAGGAGAGGTAACTGGGTCAGGACCACCCTCATGAAGGGATTAATGCTGATCTCAAGGAGTGGGTTAGGTCTCATAGGAGAGGATTAGTTCCCTTGGAGTGGGTTGCTATAACAGAGTGAGCCAGCTCATTCTGGGTCTCTGTGTCCCTTTACAAAATTCTCTCTGTTTCACATGTTCATGTGCCATGTGATACCATGAGCTCTTTCAAAAAGTTGATTCCAGCACCAGGCTCTTGGAGCTACAGGACTATAAGGAAAACTGCAAGGTCTCAAATCCTCACTCCACCACAGCTGTGACCTTGGGCAGGCTATTAGCCTCTCTGAGCCCCAGTTACCCCATCTTCATAAAGAGAGATAATATGAATTTGTTTTGGGACCCTTGTGAGTATTGCATTAGTCTATGTAATGTGCTTAGAGCGGTGCCTGACACAAAGTAAGCTCCCCAAAAATATTGTTATTTTTTTCTCCTTTACCTTCTTTCCTTCATCATCAATACATATTGAGGTTTTTAAGCCCATTAACAACTATGTACTTGCTATTGTTTCTTGATATCCACATCTTCTTGCTAACACACACTCTTTGGTAATTCTTTGAGCAAGATTTGATAAATACCCCTGACATTAAGTATGTTGATATTCAGGCCTAGTGCAACTGTCTGCACATGAGGCCAACAGATGGGCATTTAAAAAAAAAAGATTTGATAAATAGTACATTTCTACATCTCCTGTGTGTCAGAATGTATTGATTCTAAATTCATGCATAAATTCTAAGCCAACAGAAGTTTTCTCTCAACATTTTGAAGACATTGCTTGGGACACATGTGGTGAATTGAGATTCAATACATGTCCCAATCTCCTAATGTACCTTGCTCTACTGCATAGTCAGAAAAGTAAAAATCTGTATGTGCTGGCTTGCCCAGGATGTGAATTAGATCCCACCAGTTAGGTGCACTTGAGTGAGACTCCTGGTGGGCCAATAAGTGGCCATCTTCCTGCTTTGTCAACACTTGTGGTGGTGAGTCTGATCATACAGCCTATGTATTTGTTTTCTGCAGTGTCCTTTGTCTAGTTACTGACTTTATGAGTGTCAAAAAGTTGGTAGTAGGGCTGGGGATATAACTCAGTTGGTAGAATGCTTGCCTCATGTGCACAAAACGCTGGATTCAACCCCCAGCACACCCCCCCACACACACACACACAAATGTTTACTGTGGTGGTGGCAGCAGCCTTCTGATCTCTGCCTCTCAGCTATAGCTCAGGGGTGTGTTCTTGAAGTCAACAGCTCCAAGGCAAGCTTCCTGATTTCCTAGCACCCTGACTGGGGACTGGTGTTTTTGTCCTTGGGGGACCAGTTCTGTTGTGGTGTCCAGGGCTGTTTTGGACTCTTTCAGCCCTTGAAATAAGTTTGCAAGCACCTGGTCCCTGGTTGAATTGAAGTTTGGTTTAGGATGGCTACTGACTGTGGCTTCTGTGCTGCCTCTGACTCCTCACTGATACATTGTCTTCTGGCACTGGGGGTTGGGGATGATATTCAGTGTCAATATGGATGTTATGCTTTTTTTTTTTGTTTTATAATAATAATAATGTGTTTCCCCTCTCTAGTAGCTTTTAGGCTCTTCCCTTTGCCTTAAATATGCTTCAGCTTCACAGAAATGGGCCTAGGAGAATATTTTGAGTGTATCTGTATTTTATTCAACTCTCAGCATGGGTATTTTCTCATGGAAAATCCAGACCCTGCACCAAGCACAGGGCAGACCTGAGGATTAAGAGTCTTAATGGTGGCTGTTTCAACCCATTGTTTGGGCAGGGGATTTACTTTCAAGACACCCCAGGTGGGCAGGTCAAGAAATCCTGGTTCCCATTCAAGGCAGACAGCACTTTTCACCTGGCAGGGCCACACCAAGCACCTAGTTCTGGCTCCTACCTACAGAGTGAGCTTTCCTAGCTTCTCAGACCTGTTCTGCCTCCAAGGGCTGTGCAGCTCCAGGCCCCACCTGCTGCCTACATTCCTGCCACTTCTGATCCTTAAGATTTCTGCTTTCACTTTTGAGATTGGCCATATTTTTAAAATACTAGCAAAAGAGGGAGGGGAAGAATGGGTGAGGGTTTTATACAGACTGAGTTCAAGCTCAGTCCTGATGCAAAGTCATTTCCCATCACGCAATGATGAAAGGCAAATCTCATTTCCTTTAAAAAACAAGTGACGCCCCAGAGCTGCAAAGAGAAGCACAGATGGCCAAAGGCTTATGGAAGTATCTCATCCTGATCAGGTATTCCAAGGAATGCACGGCAAAATGTCCAAATAAACTATTTTAACATATGAAATTGAGAGATTTACAAATCTGATGTGAATCCTAGGAACAGGTAATCCTAGGCATAAATTGGAGATGATAGGAAAGGACTAGTTTCAGGAAAGTGATGGGTCCAATTCCACATTATATTGGTCTTAGAGAGAAATGCACCCAACTTGAAGCAAAGAAAGACAGTAACAAATGAAGAAAAAAATCTGTTGTGATGCAGAACTGTCACCCTTCTCTCAAATAACTCATTCCTGACTAAAGTGAGTAACTTGGAACCCCGATGCTGGAGGTATCAAAATCCCCAAACTGCTGGGTACAGTGCCACATGCCTATAATTCCAGCAGCTCAGGAGGCTGAGGCAGGAGGATCACAAGTTCAAAGTCGGCCTCAGCAAAAGTGAGGTGCTAAGCAACTCAGTGAGACCCTGTCTCTAAATAAAATACAAAGTAGGGCTGGAGATGTGACTCAGTGGTCAAGTGCCCCTGAGTTCAATCCCTGTTACCCAAACTAAGAAAGAAAAAAGCCCCAAACAGTGCATGTCTTTTGGCCCACTTCCAGGAATCTATAAAAAGGAATTGATCATGACTATCCTTAATGACATATGTCAATGCATGAACCACAACTACACACACACACACACACTCCCCACACAAGAAAGAGAAACAATCAAGAAATGTTGGCAAATGCACGATGATATCTTCGTGCCACACAGGGACTACTAGGCAGCTTTGGAAAAATAAGCAGGGAGCACCAAGATGGGAGAGGCTCAGACCAGAGCCTGGGTTCTCGTGAGGTGATAAGGGGGATCACCCATGCTACAGAGGAAGGAGACAGGCTCAGTCTGCAGCTGCAAAAAACACCCACGCCACCCTGAGCCCAGCTCTTTTGCTTAGTTCCAAGTGGCCCCTGGCACATTGTGCACACCTCTATGACTTCAGTAAGGACTGTACCCAGCCATGAGCAGGATCCAAAGCAGGATGTCCTCCCAGCACACCTGTGCTCAGGCAGCACAGTTCATCCCAAACCCAGCAGCTTCCCTTGGGTGGGGGGGAGTGGAATGGGCCCTGCACATTTTTCTTCAGGCCCTTGCTCTCTCTGCCTCTGGAACTGTCTGCTTCCTGCTCTCTTCCTCTCTCCTGCCTCAGTTGCTTAAATTTCAACAAGTCTCTGGAAATGGGAAAAGGGGAGAAGGCAGGTGGTCTACATGGGCAGTGGCCCCAGCTGCTCCCAGTAGGCAGCTCCATTTTGAGATGACCCCCAGGCCTGCTCCCCCAAAGCCCAGGTTCTCTTCTCTGTGTCCTGAAACCCACCCCAAAAAGGCAGGATCACCTTCCCCTTTGCTATCCCACCACCCTTTCTGCCCGATTCCCTGTCCCTCTGTAGGGAAAGGGAGCTCAGGAAAAAAGCCTCTGCTGAGGGATCTATTCAGAACAGGCTCCCACCCTGGATTTCTCTCAGGTGGGAGGAGGGTTGGGTGGGTATGGGATACGCTGAGGCTAGGAACGCAGAGTACCTAGCAGAGTGCATGGCACACAGCACTCTCCCCTGACATCAGTTCCTGTCTCTTGCCCCGTCCTCACAGCAACAAGGCTGCTCCAGGCTAGACTCTATCAGGCTTTTGCTGAGGCTGGCTTTGAACTCACAATCCTCCTGCCTCTGCCACACAAGTTGCTGGGATTACAGGCATGTGCCACTGCACCCAGCCATGAGGAGCTCCTGATGATGGGCAGAGTGCAAACAGGGTCCCAAAGTCCACAGTGTGCTCTCCTGAGCAAAACCTTCTGACCCAGGATGCCTCCCTCCTGGGGCCCTGTGGGCACTGCCTCCAGCCTCCTGCACTCCCCACAGCCTTCTCCTGCCTTGCCCACCCCCACCCCAATTCCTAGCTTCTCTGGGGGAGCTTCTGGGAATGGGGCTCTCCGGACAGAGATTAGGTCTATGGTGGGGGCAGGGAAGCAGGCATCCAGGTGCAGGCTTCCTGGGTGGTTGATCTTCTCCAAGTGTCCCCAGCAAGCTGCTTGCAGAAATGCAGTGAGGTCCTTCCCCTGCTGCTGAGGGGGTCTCTGGGCCACACAATGCAACCTACAGATGGTCTGCCTGCTTCTCTTTACCCTAGAGGTTCAGCTGCATTAAGCACTTTGAACCCCCAGCTCTATAATGGAAGACTCATTTCAGGTCCTTTGAACAAAGGTTGTGAATGGGACCAGCCACCCTCTCCTGGGCCAGGCTCTGCTGCCACTCGCTCCTCGGGGAGGAGGGCGGTGGTCCTGCCAAGTCTGGTCCTGGAGCAGCTTCTGATGAAGCAGCAGGTCCTGACACAGCCTGGACCTGGCCCTCTGAGGCTTCCCCAGCCCCTGACCCTAGGAACTTCCTCCCCACCTGCCCTTGGCAAATGCACCAAACCCAGCAAAAAGAGGACTCCAGTCAGTATTGTAGTGTTCTGAACTCAAGGACTTTCTTTTTAACATAGGGGGACAACAACATGTGACAATATCAGAAACAAGAACATATCCCTGACCAGACTGTGCTGGCCAGCGCAGAGATCATCACACAGAAATGTAAGGTCATCCAGGCTGGGTCTCTGAATATGTAGAAGCTCCGCCACCTGGAACACAGACTGCAAATAAATAAAGTGCATGGAGACCCCATCACGCAGCAAGGGCCCTTGAGGGAGAGAAAGCGGGCAAGAGGGGAGGCAGGAAAGCAGAAGCTCACTCATGGGTCAAGGCCCCAACAGTGGAGGAACACAAGGCTGGGTGGGGCCTGGGGCCAATCCCTTTTGGCAGAGGCGGCAAAAGACCAAGCCAGGGTGCTGGGCAGGGTTGGGTTTCCCTGGAGTGGAGGTCTGAGGGTGGCCCTGAGGCTCCACTTACTTTTCTCCCTATAGAAAAGGGCTCCTAGGCCCCAAGTGGAGCCCTTTGCAGAGAGGGCTGGGCAGCCAGAGCAGCTCCTCATACTCAACAGCTCCATCCCACTGACCCATTCCCCAGCATTCGGGTGACACCACCCCAGTCTCTGTAAAAGGAGAGGGGATCCGCGCTGTGTATGGGAGGGGGCTTCTTATCTGTCCTGTGGTGATATCCTGACTCTCTGAGAAGCTCAGGCTGCCCCTAAAGGCCTTGAGGAATCACAACAGGGGAGCAGATGCGCCTTGCCTTTCCCCAGCTTGCCTTGGCATCTTTTCGGGCTGTTTTGTTTGGGTGTCCTCTCTATTGCCCCAAACCTCTAGGGTTCCCCGACATCTATGTGGCTTAGCAACCGAACCCCACCCGCATCCCACCCTTTCTCTTACCTTTTTGCTCAGACTTGGCAAATGAATTCCCTGCAGTAAAATTCCTTCTTTCCGATTTCCCGGTTTTGGCCAGTGTGAGGCAACAGGTCAGGTGGACTCGTAATTTTCTCGAGCCCAATGCAAAAGACCCATTGCGTGAGTTTTCTTGCAGGTGTTGACGGGGTCCAGGGTCGGGTACCGGTCCCCCAGACGCGGGTGTCTACAGTAGCAGGGACCCAGGCCACTCTGCACCCCAAAGCGTCCGGCGGCCCCGCTGTCCTTCACAAGGTGTCCAGGCTCGGCGCTGGTGGGCAGGCGACTCTGACCCGGCCACCACCGCTGCCGGCGCTCACTCAATCCGCACCTGCAGGCGGACGTTGAGTATCACCGAGGCCAACACGTAGAAGTAGGGGAAGTTCGTGCGCAGCCGCCAGGCCAGGTCGAAGAAGGTGATCAGAGTGCGGGTGAGCCCCTTGCAGAAGGCGCTGTAGGAGCCGCGCACCGAGGCGAAGCGCGACAGCCACACCGTCTGGCCCGACAGAGCCGCCGCGGGCGCGGCAGACCCTGCCATGGGCCAGGGCCGCCGCAGGCCCCGCTGACCCGCTGACCTACAGGAGCGCGGACCCACGGCGAGGCGGGTAAGAGGTGTGGAGCGCCCCTAACCTGTCCGAGCCCTGCCCTCCAGATCTCCCCGCCCACACCCGGCTCAGGCCATCCTGCAGCCTCCGCCTCCGGCCCCCCTCCTGCCTGAGGGACCCGCTGGTCGCACAGTCCCGCCCCTTCCCGCGGCAGCCTCCACGTAGCTCCGCCCACACAGTGGTCCCGCCCACATCCACGAACTACAGAGGGGCCCCTACTCACGAGGCCCCGCCCACAAGGTCGCACCTCACCGGCACAGCCCCGCCCATGGGACCCGCCCCACCTCTACCGCGTAGCCTCCTCAAGTCCCTAAGAGCCAAGGCCCAGGCCTGAAAGGACCGGAAGGCCCTGCTGCCAGGATTTGCTCTTGCAGAATCCTCTAGAGTGTAGTGGGAGTGCAGGAATGGCGGGAGTCCATACAGAAGCTCATCCAGAAGGCCCTGTGCATTCACAGCATCAGCCTTCTCCCACAGTGTCCCCAGAAAACCTGGCCAGACAACCCACTGTACCTTTCTTTCTTTTGCATTTCTCTTTCTTTAATACACATTGTGCAGAACTGTACCAGCAAGTGCCACCAAACAGACGAGAGCGTTTTTCTGATTTTTGTCTATTCACTGGTCCTGTATACTTCGTTATTGGGGAATCTTTTTCTTGTCCCTTTCTCAGCACTCATCTAAGCACCCTGCCATGGGCCAGGGCCTCCGCAGGCCCCGCTGACCTGCTGACCTACAGGAGCGCGGACCCATGGGGTGGCCCACTGTTGGCCCTGGTTCCTGCACAAGGTTGGTTTTCATCTGTCCTGGGTTATGGCATTTTCTTGCTGGTGTGCTTAAAAGCCCTTTCCTGGTTTCATCTAATCTTTACATAAGCTAAAGCAAACCCATTGCAAATTCGAGGATGTTTTTACAGAGTAGTTAGTGAAATGAGGAAATGCTTATGTTTCCTTAGGTTTAAGACTTTAAAAGCACTCACTATGACCCCATTCCAATTTTACAAAACTGCCCTGAGTATCTATACTCTCTCAAAATGCCTGTTCCCTGACACAGTTGAACATTTCTATTGCATCCTATACAACTGTTTAGGGAACCCAAAAGATTCACATACACTTGGGCAATTGCCTACCTACATGTTCAAATTGGGCGGGGGGAGAGAAAGGCAGCTCCAGGGCCACCAGGTTTTTGTGTAACATGATTTTTTTGTGTGAAAATTGTTCAACACATTGTTCATCTCTGGGTAAGGGCGGTAGGAGGGAAGACTAGACTTTTTAGTCTCTCTTTCTCTCTCTCCATATATATGTGTATATATATATATATATATATATATATAGAGAGAGAGAGAGAGAGAGAGAGAGAGACATATATATACACACACACACACACAATGTATCTATACATATTATTTAATACAATGAAAAATGTTATGAAAGAAAACAATCACATAAATATAGACTTAAGCCACATAGAAACCTTTTTATTCCAGCCTGGATTGAACACCATTCATTTGCAAAGCCTGTTTCCTCCAATCATTTCTGAAACTCACCTTGACCTTTTCTTGTTTATTTTTAATATTTAATTTTAAAATAATTATAAACTCACAGGAAATTTCCCAAGTAGTATAATAAACATGTTGTGCCTTTCATCCAAAGGTGACAATTTCTGTAGATGTTGCAGTATATCAAATCTAGGAACTTGACATTGGTTTATTCCTACTAACTAGAACACAGGTATAATTCTACTTTTGCCATTTTTTAACCTGCATTGATGTCATGTATGTGTGTGTACATATTAGCTCTAGCAATGTTATATCATTTGAAAATTTGTGGAACTATCACTACAATGAAATTACACAAATGTTTCATCACCCAATTTGGGCTACCTCTTGGCCCTCACACTCAGCCACCCTGTACATATTTTGTTATATATATGCCTATTTCGTTCTCTTTGCAGTGACTATACATGGTATTGTGTTTTTAATATATGTTACACATTTGGTTTCCACAAGTTCTTGCTTGAATGTGTGTTTCTTACTCTACCCCCCCCCCCAAATGTCTCTTAACTGAGATAGCCCACATTCTCCCTTGAATATGCATCTGCTTTCCTAAATAAATGTCTGCGTCTCTGATGGGTGCTGAAATTCTTATTCATTACATACCACAAGGACTCCACTTGTCTTAAGTAGAGTTCCTCCTCTCTGGGAATTCCTCCCATGACAGTACTATAAGAAATGGACTTATACCTGATGTCAATAGTCTAGTTTGGTTCACCCCCACTTCTGTTTTTGACCAGTGGGACAAAGAAGTTGGCTGCAGGTGTTCCCACAGGTGAGACTTAAGGTCATTTACATTTGAAATCAGCCTTGAGGATGCCATTATAATGTTTCGGGGTTAGCCTCCAGGTGTATTTCCTGCGTTTGAATAAGACCGGCCATTGATATTCTTATTCGTTAGGGTTTATTTAAATCTTTAGTTGTTCTAAAGGTTCTTTTTGGTTTATAAGGCTGGATAAATGAACTACTTTTATAATGACCTGGGGGGACTGTTTGCTTGTTTTGTGGCACTGGGGTTGAACCCAGGAGCAATATAGCACTGAGCTACATTTCCAGTTCTTTTTATTATTTTTAAATTTTAATATAGGGCCAGACTAAGTTGCCTAGGCTTTCCCCTGAACTTGGAATCCTTTTTCCTCAGATTCCAGAGTACTTAGGATTATAGGCATGTGCCACCCCACCTGACTCCAAAGTTTTATTGAAGCAAACTATAAAGTTCTAGAAATCAGATAGTTCTGATATAATGCTTGATGTCTTAGCATGCCACAAAGGTTAGCAAACTGTTTTGCCAAGTTACTAAACTCTCCATATAGTAATAATGTCTTATATATTTTTAGTAATCGTTTTAGATGCCATGAGCCATGTGCCTGTAGTTAGCAAGTGGCAATCTTGCTTTATACATCCTCTATCTCATGAAAATTTTGAAATTAAAGATTTAATATAAGACTTAAGTCTGACTTTAACCTTTTGTTGTGAGGAGCGGGCGGGGATTGAACTCAGGGGCACTTGATCACTGAGCCACATCCCCAGCCCGTTTTTTGTATTTTATTACAGACAGGGTCTCACCAAGTGGCTTAGCACCTCGCCATTGCTGAGGCTGTCTTTGAACTTTTAGTCCTCCTCCCTCAACTTTCAGAACCGCTGGGATTACAGACATGAGCCACTGTGCCCAGCATAAGTCTGACTTTTAAAGAAGTCTTCTCAGTTATGCTGTTGGAAATGTGACTTGGTTTGCAAAATACATTTAAGATATTTTACGTGGAAGGAAAGAAGCGAATGAAGGAATTAGTGGCAGTAGCTCAATAGTAACAGGTTTATTCAGGGGAGAAACGTGGCGGGGGCGCCTAGTGGAGGACATGAGGCTTGGGGCACAATAGGAGAATGAAGAAGTAGGGGTATTTTTGTGGTGTCAGGGTATGATCATTTGGTCTTAGCCTCCATTTTTTGAGGTGGTCACTATTCTATGGGGAAGCAGATGTTTTCAGGATTCCAGTCCCAGATAATAATTTCTATTTCTCACACATGTACTTGTTGGCCATCTCTTAAGAAATGTCCATTCATCCAATGGGAATTTAGATGGTGCTGGGGCCCCTGGTAATACAGAGCAGAATAAATGAAGAGTCTGCAGCAGTAGTCAGGGATTAAAAGACCCAAGGTCATAACATTATTCCTATTAACACCTTTTTCCCTCTATAATTTCACCCATCAATTCCCACCCTGTTTTACTTCTACCTGTTTCCAGGATATTTATTATCAAGATTTTACTGTCTCTGACATTGAAAATTGTGTTTATCTTATTTTATGATACACCAATTTATTTTTCAGTTGGCTCTATTACAAAGTTGTAGGTCTATTTCCTTCAGAAATTGTAATTAGTACTTTGTTGCATCATTTGGCTTTACTTTCTAAAATCTATTTTCTTGAATAATTTTCTCTTTGTTTCTTTTCTTGCCTTTACTTTATATCAATTTGTAAAATAAATATTAAATTTTAACTCCCAAAAAAGAAATGTCCATTCAGATCCTTTGCTGATTTTCAAATTGAAGTTATATAGACATAAAAAGACACTTACCATTTTAACCATTTTAAAGTATTTAATTCAGTGGCCTTAGGTACATTCAAAATGATATGCAACCATTAGTACTATCTTCTTTGAGAACTTTTTCATCAATCCAAATGGAAATCCCAGACCAATCAAACAGTCACAACTCAATACACTTCCTGCTTCCAGCCCATGGTAACCACTAATCTATGTGTCTATAGATTTTGCCTATTCTGCATATTGCTTATTAATGGAATCATACAATTTGTGGACTTTGTGATTGTCTCATTTCACTTGTTGCATTTCACTTGTTGCAGCATATATCAGTACTTTATTTCTTTTTATGGCTGAATAATGTTCCATTGTATGAGTATACTATATTTTGTTTATCTAATCATCCAATGAAAGACATTTACAAAGATGCCAGAATAGTGGTACCAGAACTCACCTGCTCCTCTATGGGATGAAAGCAAAGCAACAGATGTATACTTGCATATGGAGGTGAGTGGTTTTGGGGAGAGCAGAGGAACTCAACAGCAGAGAAACAGACCTGGTGAAATCTTGCAGAATAGCAAGAGAAACAGCGTGCCACAGCACATGTTGTCTAGCACAATAGCCAAGGGATAGCGAGTCCCCTTTCTGCAGGGATAAAGGTGAAAGAGAGTCTCAGTGAGCTCTAATGGTGGAGAAGATGGCACTCTGCAAACATACAACCTAAATAGATAACAGATCTGGGGTGTGCACAGTGAGGTAACTTCCCAGACCTAGAAAAGCAATTCTAGAATTGATATGGAAGCACAAAAGTCTCTGAATAGCCAAAGCAATCTTGAGCAAATAGAACAAAGCAGGAGGCATCACAATATCTGATTTTAAGACATACTACCAAGCCATAATAAAAACTATCACAAGGTGGCCAGCACCTTGCCAGGGTAATTCTTCCTGTGCAGGAGGAAATAAGCCACCTGAGAAAATTAAAGTCTGAAGTAATTAGTGAAGAAATAAGAGACAAAGTCAGAATCGGTTTTAAGGGAGTACCTGGTAGATTCTTCCAGTCCTGGTAGGAGCTGAAACAGAACAGTTAGAAAATGGCTCCAGTAGTTCATTTAAGGGAGTACATCAAAGGCAGGGATAAAGTTTCAGGGGTGGAGTGATGTCTTGCAGTGGACAGGTTGATTGGCATCTTGGCAGGCCACACCCATCTCTGAGAGGCTGTGAGGCTATGTGGCTGCAGCACGTCACCCCATCTCTTGTGCTGTGTGGAACATTTTTGCAGAGCTAAATGGGAGCTCACATGTATCTGGGCACTCTTATCAGCAGGATGGTTGCTGGAAGTTCCCAAACACCAGATTTTCCTATTCACTGGCTATGATGCCAGTTTGGTCTATGCACAGTACATGGATGGCTTCTGACAAAAAAAAACCCTGCAAGGTATTGGCATGGAAACTGACATGAATACCAGTGGAACAGAATGGGGGACCCAGAAATAAATCCATGCACCTTCAGCCAACTGATTCTCAACAAAGTTGCCAAAAAAAACCTACATTAGAGAAAGGTCAGCCTCTTCAACAAGATGGTGCTAAAGATTGAAACTTGACCCCATCTCTCATTTGGTACAAAAATCAACCCCAAATTCATCAAAGATCTCAATATAAGACCTGAAACTCTGATATTGCTAGAAGAAAACATCGAGGCAACACTTCAAGACATTGTTGGCACAGGTAATCATTTCCTGGATATGACTCCAGAAGC
The DNA here is from genome assembly GCF_001458135.2 of Marmota marmota marmota. Lineage (NCBI taxonomy): Eukaryota > Metazoa > Chordata > Mammalia > Rodentia > Sciuridae > Marmota > Marmota marmota. The sequence continues at coordinate 14,441,098 of NW_026000272.1, forward strand.
ACAATAAACAAAAGCAAGAATTGACAAGTGGGATTACATCACATTGAAAAGCTTCTGCCCAGCAGAGGAAACAATCAACAGGGTGAAGATAAAACCCACAGAATGGTGGAAAATCTTTGCCAGTTATTCATCTGACAGAAGATTAATATTAAGAATACATGAAGAACTCAATAAACTGCAAAATCAATCAATCCAATAAACATGGAAAATGACTTGAATAGACACTTCTCAAAATAATTAGTACAGGTGGTCAACAAATATGTGAGAAAAGTGTTCAACATCTTATCAAGCAAATGCAACTGAAAACTACAATGAGATTCCATCTCAATCCAGTTAGAATGGCTATTATTAAAAAAAAAAAAAAAAAGAAGGGTGGGCCATGGCCCAGCCAGCAAGAGTCTGGGAACAATGGCTATGATGCACCTGACAAGACTGGTGCCTACTGCTGCAGGAGCTGTGCTACATGCTGCTGGTAGCCTCCTGCCTCTGCCTGGTGGAGATACAGAGATTGACAGGACAGCCTACATGACCTAGGTATAGGGCATCATCAATGGCATATATGATTATACACAACTGCAGGGTGACACTGGACCTCTTGCCTACCTGGCTAGCTTTCTGTACATCTTTATGGGACTATACTATGCCACTGGCTGGGACATTGATATCCACATGGCACAGAACATTTTTTTTTTTTTGGTACTGGGGATTGAGCTCATGGGAACTATACCAGAATCACATCCCCAGCCCTATTTTTGTATTTTATTTAGAGACAGTCTCACTGAGCTACTTAGGGCCTCACTTTTGCTCAGGCTGTCTTTAAACTCACAATCCTCCTGCCTCAGCCTCCCAAGCTGCTGGGATTACAGTCCACTGTGTGCCACTGTGTCCAGCTGCACAGAACATCTTTTCTGTGCTCTACCTGGTCACTTTGCTACTTGATTTCTTAATCTACCATCTACTGCAAGGTATCTCCCTTTGTCTTTTTCTTCACGTGCTTCACTTCTTACCATGTCCATTGCATCTTTGTGCTGTGGCTCTTCAATGACCCAGTGGCCATGGCACTGTTCTTTCTCAGTATCAACCTCTTCCTGGCCCAGTGTTGGGTTAGGGCTGCTGCTGTTTCAACCTGGTTGTGGAGATGAATGTACTACTCTTCACCCCTGGATTGCTATTCCTTCTCCTCATGCAGTTTGATTTGTGTGGTTTCTTCCCCAAGTTGGACACCTGTGCTGTCTTTCAGGTGATGCTGAAGTTCCCCTTCATGCTGGAGAACCCCATTGACTATCTATCCCACTCCTTTGACCTTGGCTGCCAATTTCTCTTTCATAGGACAGTGAACTGGCGCTTCCCCTCTCTGAGGTCCTATTCCTGTATCATACTTTCCACCTGACCCTGTTGGCTGCTCATCTCACCATGCTCTTGCTATGTGTCCTCTGCAGATGACACAGGTTGCTGGTGTTGGAGCATATTTTGCTCTCCAGGAATACATACCTGTCTATGTCCTGCTGCTCTGCATGTATGCCATGTTGTCATTCTGCTGCAGCTCTGGCTGGGCCCACAGTCTTTTCCCAAGAGCATCCAGCACAGCAAATAAGTCCCCTGAAATCCACCCCCTTCCCTCCAGTCCACTCTGGGGACCCGGGTGGGATGGACTCTGTGCCTTTTCAAATAAATCTTTCCAAGTCCAAAAAGAAAAAAAGAAAAGAACAAATGCTGGTGAGAATGTGGAGAATCAGGAACAATTATAGGAACACTTATACACTGTTGGTGGAAATGTATGTACAGCTACTATGGAAAAGAGTATGGAGTTTCCTTAAAAACTAAATATAGAACTACCATACAATCCAGCTATACCATTCTTGGGTATATATACAAAGGAAATGAAGTCTGCATACAAAACAGACTTCTGCATACCTATGTTTATTGTGGCCAAGGTGTAGAATCAGCCTAGGTGCATGTCTATAGATGAATTCATACAGAAAATATGGTATATGTAAGGTCCTTGCTTAGTATCTGGACGGCCATCTTAAGTGACAATCGCCATTTTAAGAAAAATTTCTCTTTCCCACCCAAGGGCGTTTCTGAGAAAGGCTCACCACTCCCTCATACTAACCCCACCTCATGGTTAAGCCCTCATTAGGACCTGCTGGGCTTTAATCCCTGAGCTGGCCCCATAAAAGTCCCAAATCCCAAGCCTGTGTTGCCTCTCTCCATCTATGGAGAGATGGCCTTTATTTGTCAGCTCTGACAAATAAACTGTCATGTGTATCTCTGACTGGTCTCCATCTTTATTTCTCACTTGCCCTTTTCCCAGTTCCTCGATTTCCTTTAGGTATATATACACAATGGATTATTATTCTGTCATAAAGAAGAATGAAATCTTGTTATTTGCAGGAAGATGAATGGAACTGGAGGACATTGTGTTAAGCAAAATAAGCCAGGCACAGAAAGACAAGTATTGCATGTTTTCATTCACATGTGGAAACTGCAGAAAAAAGGAACACCTGTATAATCCCTATAACAAAGGGGGACAGTAAAACACCATGACCCTGAATCATCTCTATCTGTTCCCCAAATTCTTACCAAGTTAAGAGAACAATGAAAGCAAACCTGGGCTGGAAAGTCTGAGATGCATATTACCTTAAAGGATACTGGCTTTCTCTTATGCACACAGGGAATTACGGAAAGTTAGCACTATGTGTAGAAAGTTACTTTCTTAAATGTACACCAGGACAGTTGCTTCTCAGGGTGTTGGTCAAACAAATGAACAGAGCAAGCCAATGCTGATGACATCACAGCACCGGCAGCCTAACATCTAAAACCCATCTCTGAGTGGAGATGGGTGCAGAACTGAAGGCATTGTGGAAAGGATATGTGTCACTTGTCCAGTCAGCCACCACTAGACAAAACACCCTGATGGAGATGAGGCACTTCTTGGCAAAGCACAGTGAGGGACAGAGGTGCTATATGTCAGCCTGTCACCACTGAACACTTCTTAGAGCAGTCTAAGCTTTCAAGTCTAAGCTTGTAAGCTTTCCCCAACACACCAAACCAATAAACCATCTATCTCCCATGCTCTCTCCAGAAACTTTCTTTGGCCTATACCACTGCCCTGGTACAATTAGGCTCTGGATAAGATATGATGGAGAAGAGAAGAGGGACTACTAGGAATTGGGAAGGAGGTCAGGGGGAATGGAAAAAAGAGAGGCTGGGGAGAGAGGGTAGAAAGGTGGATGGACATGAAAGTATGAAAATACCATGGTGAATTAAATTAATTTGTACAGTTAATGTATATAATATGTATTAATAATTATAGTTTCAAAATATATTCCAATTCTTTTTTGTTGTTGTTGTTGTTCTATGAAATCTCATCTTGAATCAGTCTTTCTTTGGTTTTTATCTATTACTCTCTGGAGAGCCAGGGGACTTTTTAATGGTATTAGAGTCATCTGTCTGGTTGTCTCACTACAGTGTGAGATCTCCTTGGGTTTCTTTTAAATGTCTTACATTCAAAATGATTTTGTATTCTCTAGCACCAAACACAGCATTCCTGAATTTTAAAGTACAGGCACTTTCCTAAATATCTACCTCTTGGTAGTTTCAAAGCTGAGGCTTTCCAAAAAACTGAGGCATTGTGAAGACCCCCTCTTCAAACCCTAGAAATGTTGCTCAGAGTAACAACAATGAGTTTATTAAAAGGATAGTAAAAGGAAAGGCGGGCTCTCTCAAGGTAGAGAGTGGGTCCTCTCAGAGAGGAAAGACACAAAGTGCCTCTCCTGCATTCCAATTTTATTGGGGATCCCAGGGAAGTGTCCAGAGAGTCTCACTCAGGTCCACCTCTTGACTTTTGACTGACAACGGTGTGACATAAGACTTTCAAGTCCCCACTACCATGAAAATTCTATGTTACCTTGCCCATGCTGAGAGTTCTGATTAGACTTTTGTAGTTGTAGATGGACACAATACTTGTATTTTATTTATTCATCTTTATGTGGTACTGAGAGTCAAACCCATTGCCTCACATACGCTGGGCAAATGCTCTACCACTGAGCCACAACCCCAGCCCCCTGATTGGATCCTTAACCATAGAATTTTCCTTATCTTCCAAAATTCGGTCAGTGAAAAAGTTCACGAAATTATTTCCCTTCAAAGTAACTTGGGTTCCTCTTATCAATGTTATTTTTTGCCTGTCTTTCCTTGCAGAAAACAGGTAATTTGTTGAGGAATGTGACATATCCTGTTCATGTAGGCCAGGCAGGGATGCAGGTAAATTTCTTTTTGGCAAAGAAAGCATGTGGGGGTCAGCACAGTGGACCCATTTTATAGAATTTCTCTCTCTCTCTCTCTCTCTCTCTCTCTCACCAGGGATTGAACTCAGGAGTACTCGACCACTGAGCCACATCCCCAGCCCTATTTTGTATTTTATTTAGAGACAGAGTCTCACTGAGTTGCTTAGCACCTCACTGTTGCTGGGGCTGGCTTTGAACTCACGATCCTCCTGTCTCAGCCTCCTGAGCCCCTGGGATTACAGGCATGTGCCCAGCAGTTGTCTCAGATAGTATGCCATTTTTTTTTGCAGAAAGGTGGAGAGTGACCATTATGTAAAGCTTTAAAAAAATTTTTTTTAGTTGTTGATGGACTTTATTTTATTCATTTATTTATATGCAGTGTTGAGAATCAAACCCAGTGGCTCACACATGTGAGGCAAGTGCTTTACCCCTGAGCCACAATCCCAGACTGTGTGAAGCTTTTTAAAAATAAAATTGTGCTCATATTACTTAAAGATCATTTATTATTAAAGTTTCTTTGGTACAAGTTTAGAAAGCAGAAAATACTTATGATATACATTGAAATAGAATAGTCTAAATCAACATATCATTTTTTCATGACAGATAAGCAAACATTTTTTTTTCTGATCTGAAAATCAAAGTTAACACATTAGGTGTTATAGATTTGTGCATTATAGTTGAAATATTATACTTGAGAAAATTTACTACCATGTTACAAAGTATAGGTTGATAAATTTTAATCTGTGTCCAAAGATTCTGCACCACTATCATTGGTTTTGTTATCTGAGACTCTGTCCTTAGCACGAAGCATACAAGATGTCTTTCCAGTTATTCCTACAGCACAAACAAATCAGGTGAGTTGGCTTTCAGGAACATACTAACAATGTGGGTGTGCTGAGAATTCTAGGCTTGTGGCTCACAGTGCAGGAGAAGACAAATGCAAATCCATATGCCACTGGTCAATACATTGCTGCTCTGTTTTCCTTTTAAGCAGTGTGACAAGCTGAACTGTACCATGAAATGATTATGTGATGAAAGGATCTGAATCAAGTTTTGCACTGAAAAAACAGGATGTACCAATTATGTGGTGGTACTTATTACATGCTGAAATATGGTAATCCACGTACTTCATCTATCATTTTTAAATGATGAAGATAATTCTATTTAAGCTGCTTTTTTGCTGTATGCTTAACTTTTATCTTTTTGCATTGCCTCTGCAGAATACTTTATATTCTTAGCGAGAAGAAAAGGCAAAATTAAGAAAGATCCAAAAATGATTGGCATTGTGTACAGCTTGGGAATGCAGCATTAGGTTTTTATCTTATTTAATCAGGCATTTTAACAAGTGTCCTAATAGATCAGTAAAAAGAGAATCACTTATACAATTAAATTGCACAAAATTTTATTTTTCCCAGAGTTAGTAATCATAAACTTGATATAAATCACCTCTCTGTAAACTATAACAGCTACTACTCTTAATTAAACAAGCATGACTATAACACTTTGAGCTTGTAAAGTTCAAAGATACCAAAGTTTGACCAAATTCAACCAGCTTCTCCTTTTCTGGCATCTTCTAAAAAATGGGAAACCTAAATTTTATCTTCCCCACCTCTTTTGTAGTCAGTAGGGTCATATGGCATATATCTGAAAATTAAAAGTAGAAAAATGCTAAGTTTTATGCAATGGTTCTTGCTTTCTTGAAAACAGTTCATATACTACCTTCCCATCATTCCTGCAGCTTATGGCTCCAAGAAAAACAGTCAAAACACTGAGGATGGTGAAGCATCAGAAGAGAGGGAGCCTGAGGCTTTAATACTATTGAACCACACTGTATAAGCCCTGAACTAACACTTTCAGACTTCTTGTGCAACATAAGTCAACTTCTATTTTTTTTTTTAAAGAAAGAGTGGGGGGGGAGAGAGAGAGAGAGAGAGAGAGACAGAGAGAATTTTTTAATATTTATTTTTTAGTTCTCGGCTGACACAACATCTTTGTTTGTATGTGGTGCTGAGGATCGAACCCGGGCCTCACGCATGCCAGGCGAGCGCGCTACCACTTGAGCCACATGCCCCAGCCCCATCAACTTCTATTTTTTAAGGTGTCATTCATTATTAGATGAACACAATCCAGTTATAGTAGTATGTATGTAAAAGGTGCTGCTATTAGTGGTGTATTTATTAGAAATATATCTCTCTAATCTTGAGAGAACTAGTTAAAACCTTGCAGATGGGAGAATTATTCATTAATGAAAAGGTTCATTGTGTAGGTCATTTTTGTAACCCCTTTGATAATGTTTAATGGTTTTCTTTCCTTAATAAGCTAATTCATATTTCTTTTCTTTCCTTCTTTCTTTCTTTCTTTTTTTCCCTTTGGTACCAGGGATTGAACCCAGGGGTACTTAACCATTAACCACTGAGCTACATCACCAGCCCTTTTTACATTTTATTTAGAGACAGAATCTCACTAAGTTGCTTAGGGCCTTACTAAGTTGCTTAGGGCCTTACTAAGTTACTGAGGCTGGCTTTGAACTCACAATCCTTCTGCCTCAGACTCCAGAGCCACTAGGATTACAGGCATGCTCCACCATGCCTGGTAAAGGATATTTCTTATTATCCTAGAAATATAGACAAAGCTGGTGAAGGCTCAGCTAAATGCATAGCCCTAGATGGAAAGAAATCTGGGAAATGTGCTTTTACCTTTCCAATATATGTAGCCTGGCAAGATGACCCAGAGAAAGGTGATGAATGCCAACCCACAATGTTCAAAGTCAGGATAGAGGGTGTGGGTGTGTGTCTGTCACAGTATATACCAAATGCTAAAATGCTTGATTATTTTAAAATTAAGTCTAATTAAATAGAAGTTTTAATATTTTTTTTTCTCATTCTATTATGGAAATCACTGTTTATAAGCCAATGTTTTAGACTAACAATAAACTATGATTACAAAATCTGGAAACTAAAAAGAGCTTTTATTCTTGAAAAAATAATTGAAAGTCTCCAAATGCCACCATTGTAGCTTTAATAAATCTCTTGGAAACTCATGTGACAAATAAAATTTCTAGAGAATTTTTCAACTTTATATTTCAGTAGTTTGGTAATGCAAGATCATCATGCATGACATTAAATGGTAATGTATGTTCAGCAGAAATATACTAATATGATTTGAATGAGTAGATTCTATAACAGAAGAGAGGATAATAAAAGGATATGAATAAATTTCTAGTCTCTGTAGGACAACAAGATTAGTTCCACTAGGAAAGCCCAGTATGACTATTTTTTTGTTGTTGTTGTTTTTTAGGTAGACACAATATCTTTATTTTACATTTATGTGGTGCTGAGGATTGAACCTAGTGCTTCAAGCATGCGAGGCAGGCACTCTACCACTGAGCTACAACTCTAGCCCCAACTATTTTGTATATAATTGTTTAAGTAAACTCCCACTTCTTCAAGCCCATAGAATGACATTTCCATTGCTAATTTAAGTCTCTGTTTCACATTTACATTTGCCTTTAGCCTGAAAGAGATAGATTTTTAGGACTGTAGAGATGAAGGCCTGGGATGCAGCTCTGTGGTAGAGTGCTTGCTTAGTATGTACAAGGCCCTGGGTTCCATCCCCAGGAAAACACACACACATACGCACACACAAACAATAGAGACTAAATTCTAGAAAAGAATGAACAGCATCACCAAGAATAAAGCAACTGGAAAGCATGCAAATTTGAAGAAAACTTAATGTCCCCTTTAGGTGAAGAGTTTGGTAGTCACTGTCACTAGAACAGGGACTCCACTGAATCCAAGGTGTGGTTCCAGAGATGGAAGATGAAAAGTTGTTTTAGGACAGTTGAGATTGACCAAAGGTTGATTGCAGTAGGCAATTGATTATGCATTTAAGGAACTTCAGCAGTACACTTGGGTAGGAATGGAGATGGGATTGGAAGTAATATCTGATGTCATATGTGTGAACAATTCAATTTAGCAGATCTCAATATTTATAGGGTTTCAGAACAACTTGAAGAGTTGAATTTTAAAATGTAGGTAACAGAGTGACTGTATTTCTGATTCTATCAAAAATATTAAATTTAGAATCACATTTATATTTCTGCTCTGAAGTGTTTTTAAGTGGGAGAGAAAATGTTCTAAAATTAAGATTGTAGTAATGATTGCATAACACTGAAAATGTACTTTAAAAACTGAATTCTATACTTCAAACAGAATTATATGTTATGTGAATTATCTCAATAGCTGTTTGAAACAGGCACAGCAGGCCAAATTTGGCCCAAGGACTATAGCTTGTCAACTTCTGGTCAAGATTATTGTCTTCCATCCCTTTCCTTATTGTATTATACTATGAGCATTATATATTGGGACATAGCACCCCATTCATAACATGCTATTTGGAAGCTGTACTGCAAAATGCTGGTGACCCAGAGACTTTGGGTTGTAGATCCTCATAAATTGCATGTTACTTTTGAGTCACCTGCAAAAACCACGAATCTAACCCAGCTCACAACTTCTTGCTTTCAGGAGTCTTTTAGGAAGACCAGCATGACACTCCAATGAGTATGAGATAACAAAGGACCCCGGGTTCCAAATTATGACAAACCACCTTAAAATTAACACATCTCTGAGGCAAAAGGACAGATGTGCTGGACCTACCTATGAAAGCAAGTGCATTCTGGGCTGTGCCATTTACAAAGGTGAAGGGAACATATCCACCCCAACTGATGCTCCCCAGGGACTGAAGTGATTCCCTCTGTCCAGAGAGAAGTCTGGAAACAAGGCTGTGACTGATTCACACCCTGATTGGGCTGACCAAATCCAATGTTGCTCTCTTCAGTCAAAATCTCCATCTCAATGAATGCTGTCACCTCCCATTTGATTCTCCATCAAATGGGAGGTGGCAGCATTCATAGAGATGTATCCACGCACCTCTCAGTTCCAACCCTGGCCTTTCTGTGTAATTCCCACTGGTGTGAAGCTGCTTTGGAATGATGACTTCCCCAGGGACCTGCAGCTGCCACAGCTCCCGCTGGCCCTTTCTCTCCTGGGAGTTCCTGCTCCATGGGTCAGGAAGCCCAGGGGGCAGTGACAGAAGCCAAGTTCCATTAGGGCCTGGGATTTGGTCCTGTTGGCTTCACTCCAGTGCCTGGCATGTAAAATGGGATCGACAAGAATTTGTGAGTGGAAACACAGCCTCCACAAGCTATTCCTGACTACCCCACTCCCTTAAAATGGAGAAGCAACCACTGGATGGTTGGGAGGTTCCCACTAGACCTGTAAAACAAACCCAGAAGCAAACCCTGTTTATTCCGGGGGCCAGGGAGTTACGGTGGAATTAGGAATCCCAGGACTGGGGCTGAGCTCACAGACACTTCTCTGTGATGCTGAAAGCTTTAAAACGACACAGTTACCTCGTTAGATGCTCTCTGAAGGCAAGGCAGGAAGCTTCATGGAGTATACCTGTGGGATTTAGGTAACATCCTTCCCTCTGGGCGAGCAACCCCCCAACACACACACACACACACACACACACACACACACAC
>NW_026000272.1:14451782-14462206 GCF_001458135.2 Marmota marmota marmota
TGCTAGGCAAGTGCTCTACCACTGAGCCACAACCCCAGCCCAGACCATAACTTTATCTACTTTCTTGGCCACATTCCAAGCTCCTCCCTAAAATTTTACTATTGCACAAAATGAATTTAATTTATCAACTAATTTTCAGTTTCCACTAACCAAATCACAGCCAGCTCTTATTGGTGATCTCAAGCCCCACTCCACTCTTTCCCAGCAATTCCCAGCAACACAATATTTCTATTTTTGTTGCACTTGGAGTATTTTAATACCTCCCAAATAAACAACATCATTTAGATCATAATTATATGTGTGTTCTACATTATTCTCTAATTATTTTCTTTCACAAGTGCAGCCTTTTCTTTTCTTTTTTTTTTAAAGTTTTTTTCTTTTTTTAGTTTTTGGCGGACACAACATCTTTGTTTGTATGTGGTGCTGAGGATCGAACCTGGGCCGTATGCATGCCAGGCGAGCGTGCTACCGCTTGAGCCACATCCCCAGCCCCATGCAGCCTTTTCAATAAGAAAATAGGCTCCTTTTTGGCAAGGAGTAATATTTTATTTTAGGTTTTCCCACATATCTAATAGAATTCTGGGCAGCAGAAATTATCACTAAAGAAGGATAAGCAGAAACAAAAGGAAAAGTACAACATGCAAACATACTACCTTGTTCACATGTTTGTGTCTCAGAGGCTTCACTGAGAGGGCTTTCCTGCTCTTTGTGTCTGGATGGATGGCAAATTCAACTTCTACTCCGTCACCCTTATATGGCTCAAAATCTAAAATAGCCATAGTGAGAAATCAAGTTAGAATAGCTTTTATTTTTGGTAATGTTACATTTTATAGTAATTTTGAAACTGCTATACCCTAAAATAGTTTCTATTTCATCTAAGGGACATTTTGAATTGAACCTCAAACCACTAACTTCTAATCTTCCAATCAAAAGGGAAGTTTGTAATCCTTCAGATGTTGATTTAACAAAGTCAAATGAGAAGAGGTGTCAACTGTGCATCTAAATCAATCTCTGGGCCTTGGTTCTTGAGATATCAAATGAGTACTACAATCATAGCAGTACTTACCATATAGTTGCAGGGACAATGAATCAATATATATAAAACTCATACAATGGTGCCTGGCACCTAATCAGCACCAAATAAATGATGATTGTGACTTGTAATAGCATTAGCCATAGCATATATTGCTATAGAAACAATTTTATCAGTTGTTTTGGACAAATAAGCATTATATACTTTATATCTTACAGTTACAAACAAATGTATACATATGTGTACAATAAATTGAGTCACAAGGTAAGAAGGATCAGGGAGGATTTGGTGCAAATATAATTCTCTGGGGCTGCGTTGTGGCTCAGTGGTGGAGCATTTGCCTAGCATGTGTAAGGGCCTGGGTTCTAACCTCAGTACCACATAAAATAAGTGAATAAAAATATACCATAGTAGCTGTAATAAAGTTATTAAAAATAATTCTCAAACACTGGCTACCAGAAATGTATATTGGTATAACCACTTCAGAAAACTGGCAATTATCAACTAAAGTTAAAACATTTCTGAACTTTATGACTCAGCATTTCCTAGTTCTTTGTAGTCTTTTCTCATTTTTCCACAATTTCCATTATGACTAAATTTTAGAATGCCCCATGACATGCATTAGACCTCTTCCCTTTTGTTCTCTTTTATTCTTATCTCTTCACATTCCTTTTTGTGTGGCTTTATAGGATATCTTTGAGCTGATAGCTCCAAAATGCACATGCCTGAAGTGCTAATCAACCTCAGTTTCATACATCCAATTCTTACTCAAATCATTATGTCTGAAGCTAAATCCTTGCTAGTCTAGTCATATACCTAATTTTGCTCCTCAACCTCTCCATACCTCAGAAATGGAAACTCTTCCCTTAGCATAACTCAAACTTAAACATTTAAAGTAAATTGTGACTTCTCTTTTCTTCATACCAAGTGTCTGATGATTCATCAGCTAATACTTTCACCTCTATTCTAAAATATTTTCCAAATCAAATCAATCCTTAGAGCCTCAACTATTACTTACCTTGTCCAAATACCCATTATGACTCACCAGGACTATTGTGATAGACTCCTAACTTGTCTTCTCAAAGATATCTTTGTCCCATAGAGACTATTCTGAACACCGCAGTCAGGATAAACATCTTAAAATATAATTCACCAAATATCACAATGTCAAATTGAGTTAGCTTTGATCTATATCAGTTGCCATACTTGGGTGAAAAAATATAGCCCAGAGAGGCCTCCATATATAGTAAACTGCAACCTCACTTGATGTGTGGACAAGTAGTAACTTAACAGAATATACCTTGGTTACCAAGCAACTGAACCTCAAACCAATCACAGCAACTTTAGCCTCAGCCAATCCCAGGTCAAAGGCTGCCAAATTATGCCCAAATAGGGAAAACATTGAATTTTACCAGTCAGGTCATCTCTGTACTCATTCCTTTCTTTTTTCATTTTCTTCTGTTTTTTAGAATAAATATAGCTTATCATATTGGAAATAGAGGCATTCTGAGTTATCATTAGTCCAGAATGCTGCATGGTTTGAGAATATTTCTCTTGCTCAAGTAAACTATTAAATTTAACTGATATTAGGGTTTTTTTCAACAGTATTGCTTATAACCTCCCTAAAAGTCAAATCCTTACAATGACCTTCGAATCCCTATGTGGCTCATACTCTTATTCCAATCAGATTTCAGGCATACTTGAGCCTCTGAAGGACTGCTTGTCTATAAATCAGCCCACCGTCTTACCATGGGAATGATTTTGTTTTTGGTGGGGGGTAAATGGTTCCTTTTCATTTTCATTAGAGTTGTATGGAAAGTAGGCTGTGAGTTACTCCATGATGACTTGAACAATTTTCAGACTGTGCCTAACCCTGAGTTATTCCATTTTATAAAGTAGTAGTTTGCCATGAGTTACTCCATTTTGAGTACAAGTGCTAAGGCAGAATGACTCTATACCGTGTTTGTACAAGTAAACAACCACCCTCTGCCCAGAACAATCATAAGGCACAGATTGATAAATAACTTATTCATGCCAACTCATCAAACTAAATCAGGAGCATCCACACATGTGGGTAACCCAAATCATATTCCAGATGCCAGACACATGAGCTTATCAACTTCACCAGATGTAACCCACTCACCTAAGACCTATAAAAGGAAAAGTCCCCCATGACTGAACATAGTGGCATCCTGATCCTATCGATTTTCCTTGCCCAGGAAATTGCCACAGTGATGAACTTCTGATTTTCTGTCCCTGGACTTCAGCTTCGCATGGTTTTTCTTGCCCTTGATGATGATGCATGGCCTACTCTAAGCTGACACTTTGAAGCTGCTGTTTGGACCCTCACCTTAACAACTTTGTGGAACTGGTCCATTAAAACCCTTATCTGACCAATTACAGTGAATCTTGCACTCATATCTGCTCTCTGTCTTTGCTCTTGACACAGCATCCTATAACCCTGAGGCTGTCTTAACTCTTTCTTAATCTTTCTGTGATCCATGTATATCACTTTCTGAAGTGTGACTTGAGTTTTTATAGACATTGGAAATTAAGATTGAAATGGATTAAAAGAATTTGTGATTATCCAGCTTATGACTGTCAGGTGTTCCACAAGAATTCAGTGAATTGCCACTGCTGAATATATAGCACACTATATATTCATAGTATAGCCTGTGAATTTGTTGTTACTCTATAAATTATGACATTGTGCAAAAACACAAACATGTTTGGTCTATACTGATGACACAGCTCACTCAGAACAGTTGAAAAATTAGTAAAATCAGTTGGAAATATTTTAGGTCTCTACTAAAGTTTTACCTTTTCAGTAACTGAAATTTCAACCCATTGCTCCTTAGATTTCTATTATTCCTTAAAGTATGACTCAGCAGTTTTAGTTCTAGTTTTAAGTATAAAGCTACATGACAAAGCCATAGTTCCACAAACAGACTTGTACAAAGAGGTTTTGGTGGGATTTTTTCAGAATAGCTAAAAGATACTATCAGCCACATGACTTTCAATAGAACAATTGAGAAACCGATGCATTAAATATAACAGAATGGACCTATAGACACATATAAAAACATAGATGAGTCTGAAAACATTCTTCTTAATGAAAAATGTCATACATAATATGATTCCATTTCATAAAATTCTCAAACAGGAAAATTAAACCTATGGTAGATAAAATATAGAATGATGTTTCCCTGGGAGTGGGAATAAGGATTGACTATGGAAGGTTATGAGGGTAATATTTCATTACAAGCACTTGTTAAAACCCAAAGACACTCAGAACAAAAAAAACTAAAACAAATGTTGAACTTGAGTTGTTGATACACATACTAGAATTCATAGTACACAATATAAATGTATCTAACTTTCAACAAAATAAAAAATATAACATAGATTGGTGAATAGATGGGATGATGAATACATGGATAGATATGTGAAAAATGTGATAAACAAGTATAATAAAATGTTACTGACAGAATTCAGGTGGTGGTTATATGGTTATTCACTGTGAAAATATTTCAAATTTGATGTATATTTGAAAACTTTCTTAATATAAAGAATTTATCCAGGACAGGGAACATCTATTTCCTTTCCATTTTCATTAGAGTCGTGTGGAAAGTAGGCTGTGCCCTACTTTTTTTTTTACTGTTACAGATAACAGAAATCTCACTAATATGGTAAAATCTGAAATACAATCATGAGTAATATGCCTCTCATGTCCATATTCATTTCAGATACAAGGCAGCTAACACACACCTTCTAAGGAGCACATAAAATATGCTTGATCATAAAACAGTGTCCTTAGACATGAGTGACTATGGAAAGCTAACTCTAACATCTCACAAAGTGATAAGAGAGGTATCAGAGGCTCCTGGCCCAGCCAGCCCCTTAGTAGACCACTCTTCACTCCATGGTCTATGCCATGGCCTGAAAAAGGCAAGATTTTTGTCAGATCATCAAGCTGGCAGGATCACTGGGTTATTTGGGATACTGCAGGTTAGGTTTACATGAAACACTTAAGGGAAAGAACAGTATAGATGTCTTAATACATAGATATCAGTCCTAATGCTCTTACTAGGGTGTAAATTTATAACTATTTCTTTATTTAATAATTTGGCAACCTTCCTGTTGTGGTTTGGATACTAGGTATCCCCCCAAAGCTCCTGTGTTAACAAAGGGACATGCAGAGGTAAAATGATCAGAATATAAGAGCTGTAACCTAATCAGTTCACTCTAGTTTGAATGGAGTGGCTGGTAACTGTAGGCAGGTGGGGTATGGCTGGAGGAGATGGGTCACTAGGAGCATGCCCTAGAAGCATGTATCTGCCCTGCAACCTCTTTCCATATCATTCTCTGCCTTCCAGCTGTCCTGAGGAAAGCAGCTTCCTTCTGCCATGCCCTTCTCACATGATGTTCTGCCTCACTTTAGGCCCAAATTAATAGAGTGAGTTGACCATGAACTGAAACTCTCTGAAACTGTGAGCCAAAATAAACTCTCCCTTCTCTAATATGTTCTTGTCAGGTATTTTGGTTACAGTGATGTCAAGCTAACACACTTCCTTTAAGTTTTCAATAAAACCTTTTGGCAACAATGAGCTTAAGAAAAGTGCACGCTTAGGGAAAATGAGTAATTAATTGGCTTTCCAAAGAGGTTGATGAATACATGGCTTGTGCAATACATCCGTGTTATGGGATTAATGTTTGTATTTCCCCTCATCCCTAAATTCATATTTTGGAGCACTGAGCCCTGGTGTGGTTGTTTTTGGAGACAGAGACCCTAAGGAAGTAGCTAAGCTTAAATGAGATCATAAGGATGGACCCCTAATTGGGACTAGTGTCCCTATGAGAAGAGATACCAGAGAACTTGTTCCTTCTTTTTCTCTATGTATGCATGCACTGAGGAAAGTCATGTGAGGACATAGTAAAAAGGCAGCTATCTGCAATCCTGGAAGAGAGCCTTCACCAGAAACAAAACCCATGGTAGTCTATTCTTGGAATTCTAGCCTTCAGAACACTGAGAAAATAAATTTCGGTTAAGCCCAGTTGATGGTTTTATGTTATGGAAGCCCAAGCAGATTAAGATAATCTGTCAACATTTCTCCTCTACTGTGGAGGTTGTAGTGATATCACTAAACCACAGGAAAAGCAGAGGACCCAAATGTGCTGAAGCATTTACTTCATAACTTATTAAATATTTTAAGAACATCATGCCCAAAGAAAACAAGTTATCATGAGAAACTACAAAAAAGTACATTTATATATAATTCTATGATCCATGACTTTTAAAGTCTGCTATAACATAATTTCAACAATTTTATTCCAATATTTCTTAGGTACATTAGAAAAATGAAGCAACAGCTGTGACTAGGTTAGCTCCACTAGAAGAATTCACAAAGAGTTATATGATGGCAGATGTTTTAAAAAGGAAAAAGAGTTAGGTAAATTCCAGTAATGGAAGTTCTTTCTGGCAAAAGTGAAATATATGACGTTACTAAGAATGCTATTGTAAATTCAGTTAAAAAGTCCTATAGTGGAGGTAAAACTGTTTTTGTACTGCTAATGCAAAAACAAATTTGGAAAAAGGCATCATAGTAAACCATGTGGTTCTTAGGAATTAAGAAATTGATAGAGCAGAAATGTACTTAGAATTGGTTGTGGTACAAACATAATTCATTACTTCATGCAAACATACTATGTATGGCATTCAACTAATTGAAACTGAAGGTATAGTAACCAAAATGTACAAAATGAGTGTCCATGTATTTTATATATTCAAAATAACTGAACTACAAATCTTTTGGGACTGAATACAAAAGTCCTCATGCATGCTAGGAAAACATTCCTTCACTGAGCTACATCCCTCGCCCAGATTTCAAGCATGCTTGATCTTCTAAAGGACTACTGTGTAAGTAAGCCCAACTGTCCTACTGTGCAAGTGTTTTTTGTTTTGAAACAAGTCCTTTCAAATCAGTAAAATCAGTTGGAAATCTTCAACTGAAAATTCAACAAACAGCATCAGAATTCAGTTTTGAAGTCTTTGGAGAATTATAATTATGGATATGAAATTTCCAAAGAGAAAAATGTTGAAATTTATCTATAAAAAATGGATAAGTTGTGGGGCTGGGACTGTAGCTCAGTGGTAGAGCACTTGTATAGCATGTGTGAGGCACTGGGTTCAATCTTCAGCACCACACAAAAAAAGTGGATAAAATAAAGGTATTGTGTCCATCTATAATGATGATAAAAAATTTTTAAAATGTAGATTGTGAAAAAATATATACATCACAGCTCAAATTGTTTACAAATTTGAAATTAGATGGTTATATATTTATGACCCTAGGCTTTTAATTCAGGACACATGTCACATAAGAATAGAACACTGTGGTAAGACTCTCTTAATGTAGCTCTTATTTGTCATTGGAAAATATAATTTTTCATTTATATTGTATAACAAAATTGAAGGAAATTAAGGATAGCAGTGAATTTGTTGTTGTATCTAAAATTGGCAAAATATTTAAAAGTTCTAAAATTTCCATTAACATATACAAATACTTTCTCTTTCAGAAGCAATTTTAGTTTTGAAAAATGCAAAAGTAATACTAGTTTTTAATTTGTTCTTTCTAGATATACATGAGAGTAGAGTGTATTTTGATATATTATACATATGTAGAATGAGTAAAACTTGTTCCAATTAGGATTCCATTATTGTGGTTGTACATGAATTGGATTCACATTAGTCATGTATTTATATATGAGGACAGGAATGATATGTCAGATTCATTCTACTGTCTCTCCTATTACCATCCCCACATCCTTCCCTTCATTCCCCTTTGTCTAGTCCAATGAACTTCTAATCTTCCCCTCCCTTGTTGTGGGTTAGCATCCACATATCAGAGAGAAATCCATATGCAGTAGAATGAAATTGAACTCCTATCTCTCACCCTGCACAAAGCTCAACTCAAAGTGGATCAAGAACCTAGGAATTAGACCAGAGACTCTTTGCCTACTAGAAAAAAAAGTAGGCCCAACTCTCCATCATGTCAACTTAGGAACTGATTTCCTCAATAAGACTCCTAAACCCCAAGAAATAAAATCAATAATCAATAAATGGGATGGTCTCAAACTAAGCAATACTATTTTAAAGGTCCAAACATCAAACCAATCTGTCCAGGTATAAATATGTTAAAGCATGATTTAATTTAAGTCACCTGTAAAACTCTCTTTAGTCTAAAAGATGACTCAGGTTGGACAATGGAGGTCATGGCCACCTCAAGCATATCTGTAGCTACAGGAGGGGTTGCTCAAGAGAAGCTATGAACTTTGGTAGAAGAATAAAGACATTGCCAACATGCAGCCTGGCAATGAGGTAGCTAAGGGAATTAATATCCCAACATCTCCCTGCCTAGTCCAGTCTCCTACTTGTGCTTCCCATTAGCTAAATACAACCACACAACTATTGTCACTAAAGGGCATATCAAAACAGAAAATCTACCTCTGGACTGAGTAAGATGCTAAACAATTAGTTAGGCAACCCATGACCCAAGGGAAAGTCCAAAAAGCAATAAGAAAACTGCATGGAATTTCCTTTTATTCTTTCTAGTGAGTACTTGAGATAGTTTGTTCTGGAAAGCAAAGAAATAACCATATTTATGACCCCAGGATTTTAATTCAGGACACATGTCACATAAGAATAGGCAGATGTCATAGAACTACATTAGTGCCTAACCTGAAAAATAAAGGGGGAGAAAATAGCACATTGTCTATATGGACTGTCATGGTTTGAATATGAGGTGTCCTGTCAAAGCTCCTCTGTTAATGCAAGAATAATAAGAGGTGAAATGATTAGATTATGAGAGCTATGACTTAATTAGTTCATTGTAGTTTGAATAGACCAAGTGGATGGTAACTGTAGGCAGGTGAGGCATGGCTGAAGGAAGTGGGTCACTGGGATCTGTGCCTGCCCCATCCCCTCCATTTTCTCTGCCTTTTGGCCACCATGAGCTGAGCAGTTTTCCTACCACAATGATGTTCTGCCTCACCTCAGTCCCAGAAAGTGGAGCTGGCGAACCATGGACTGAACACTCTAAAACTGTGAGTCAAAATTAATCTTTCCTCCTCTAAGTTGTTATTGTTAGGCATTTTGGTCACAGAGATACAATGCTGATTGTCACATGGTTCTTCTAACTCCACCTTTTAGTCTAATTGACTTATTTCATTTTTGCATTCTTCATCAAAATGCTTAAATATTGTATTGTATATTAATATATAAAAATAGTCTGAAATCCATTACTGGTGTTAAGCATTTCCATGAATAATGTTCATGGACCCAAGACCTTAACTCTAGTCTGAAATATGGAGCTGGTGATCACCACCATTTTGAGCAGGCAAAACCAGTGGGATCATGGGCTATGAAGCAACAATTAGAGGCCTCTTCTGTTAATGCACAAATATCAAATGCACTCAATCCCTCCCTCTCACACTCCTGTTATACACAGTCTGCAAATGTCCCGACCGGAAGGACACATCAACGTGGGCAGTGAACCTAGATGGGGAGGAATGAAGGGACAAGAGACACAGAAGGATGACAGCAAGACAGGAGTTCTGATCAAGCTGCAAACTTTTATTGTTCACACAGGGGTATTTATGGGCTGGGAATGGGGGAGCTCTCTTATCGGCAGTTGCTGGATGTCTTCACAAGGTGAGATAACCGCAGGATGTTTCAGGAAGATAGGTGGCCACAGGATGTCTCAGGGAGATAGATGGCTGCAGGGTGTCTCCCAGGCAGGATGTCTCCCAGGGGGCTGTTTCTTGTAACTGTCAGGCTATTCTTTGAAGGAGAAGTCCCTTCTAGTCCCTGGCAGTATAGAAGCTCACCCCAGCAACCAGGTGGGAGTGTTCTCCCACCAGGAGTGAGAATCCCCTCTACTTTAGCTGGTGCCTTATAAGAGCTCACAGGACACCCACGTGGGAGGTGTCTCCCGACTGGAGGGGCAAGTCCCCTCTACACTGGCTGGGAGGTATAGGAGCTTCCCCAGACATCTAGGTGGGAGGGGTTTATTGACTGGAGTGGTGAGTCCCCTCTAACCTGGCTTCCTGGGTATAGGAGCTACATTAACACACAGGTAGAAGGGGTCTCTTGCCTGGAGGGGTGAATCCCTGCAACCCTGTGGCTTTATAAGAGTTTCCCTAACACCCCTGTGGGAGGGGTCTGCAGCCTGGCTGGGTGAGTCCCCTCTACCCTGGATGCAGTGGTCATAAGGACTACCCTGGACACCCAGGTGGGGAGGGGGTCTTCGCCTGGAGAGGCGAGTCGCCTCTAACCTCGCTGCAGTGGTATAGGAAGAAGCACTAAGGCACCCAGGTGGGGAGGGGGTTTCCC
>NW_026000272.1:14465914-14487842 GCF_001458135.2 Marmota marmota marmota
GGCGTTCCCCCTCAGTCAAAGGCTCGAGCCCCACACTGGGTGCCAAATGTCCCGACCGGCAGGACACATCAACGTGGGCAGTGAACCTAGATGGGGAGGAATGAAGGGACAAGAGACACAGAAGGATGACAGCAAGACAGGAGTTCTGATCAAGCTGCAAACTTTTATTGTTCACACAGGGGTATTTATGGGCTGGGAATGGGGGAGCTCTCTTATGGGCAGTTGCTGGATGTCTTCACAAGGTGAGATAACTGCAGGATGTCTCAGGGAGATAGATGGCTGCAGGGTGTCTCCCAGGCAGGATGTCTCCCAGGGGGCTGTTTCTTGTAATTGTCAGGCTATTCTTTGAAGGAGAACTCCCTTCTAGTCCCTGGCATGCAAATACCCCACTCATTCTTCAACCTACTTACAATTGGTTTTATTAGTCTATACCTTCCTATTGGAGCTGACTGCATCTAGGATACCTGAGACGGTTCTTCCTTTATTTTTTTAAGTAAATGACATTTTTTATTAGATAACTTATCAAAAGGATATGTTGATAACTTATAACTAAGTACATGTATGAAGATACAAATGGTGTGAATATACTTTGTATACAACCAGAAAAAAGAAAGAAAGAACAGATATGTACAAAGGCAGATACCAATCAAATTATGTATAGTTTCAATTGATTTCTAAGGAAGCAATATGGTTTTGAAGTTATTAGTATTATATTGCATTACCAAACAATAACTAAATACATTTGCAGACTAAATATTAAAGTAATGCAGTATTATGTGACATTCTTTTATAACTTGCTGAGAAGGTTCTTAACAGGATTCAAACTGAGTGTGTAAATTATGTACTTAACACAAAATCAATTTTTACCTGGATCCTACAAAGAACACTGACATTGGCATTGACAATTATCTTCTCATATCATCCCTCATTCAAGGCATGCCATACATACTCACCTCACTCCAGTCATCCTGTCCTGTCCTCCCTTGTGTTCCTAGGTCATGTAAAGATTTTTCTACTGCAAGACTTTTTTTTCTTTTTTTTGGTACTGGAGACTGAACTCAGGGGTACTTGACCCCTGAGACACATCCCCAGCCCTGTTTTGTATTTTATTTAGAGACAGGGTCTCTCTGAGTTGCTTAGTGCCTTGCTTTTGCTGAGGCTGGCTTTGAACTCATAATCCTCCTGCTTCAGCCTCCTGAGCTGCTTAGATTATAGGTGTTGTTGTGCCACTGTGTCCAGCTTCTACCTCAAGACTTTTACATGAGCTCTTCGTTGGTTTGGAATATTTTCCAGCTGGCTCCTTCTTACCCTTCAGGTCTCTGTTCAAGTGTCACCTCCTCTGAAAGGCCTTCTCTGATCTGCTATCTATATTAAATCCCTCCCCATCCCCATTTTACTATCACAGTACTTTGTTCAATCCTGAAGAGCAGAAAACAATCTATAACTGTTGGGGCATGGGCAGGAGTGGGGGAAATTTACTTCATGATTCTCTATATTCTACCTCATTAGAATTCAAATGTTATGAAAACAGTATCTGGAACAAAGTAAGAAACTCAAATATCTGCCCAATAAACAATAAGGAATTGACTTATATTGGCTCTCCATGATGTGGGACAAAAACTATTAAAACTTTTTCTGTTTTCCTTCTTTTAGATTCCCATTAAATTTTTTTTTGTTTTTGTTTTTAGCTGTTGATAGACCTTTATTTATTTATTTATATGTGGTGCTGAGAATCAAACCCACTGCCTCATACATGCCAGGCAAGCGCTCTACTACTGAGCCACAATCCAAGCTCCTAGATTCCCATTATTTTTAAAATTGCATTTTCTTATGCTATTTTCACTGGGTTTCATAATCAGATTAATAGCAGCTCTTCTGATCATTGTATGCATGACTGGCTGGGGGCTCAGGACTTTTTTTTTCAGTGCTGGGATGGGCAGGACTGCTTTTTTGGCCACCCTCTGTCTAACCTATTCAGGTCTACTACTTTGATTGACTGAACTGATTTTGTAGCAGTAAATACCTCCACCTATGCCTACAACCCCATCCTTTCTTTATGCTCATGGACCTTGTTCCCTTAGTCATTCCTCCTCTCTTTTGCACCTTTGATCATCCCCTTGGCATGACAAACATGTTCATGTCTTTCCCATCTTGAGAATTCTCCTAGTGAGGCTACCATTGACGGTGCCTTTCTGTTGGCATGGTTACAGAAACCAAAAAATGGCCTTTGGAGCTTAGCAATTACATAGGCCTTTCCTTACAGAATAGATGATTTCTGACTATACAGGTCATAAAATTCTAGCTGCCACAATCAATCATCCTTGTAGTCTTCCTGGGCTAACAACTAAGATGAAGTTCTGGCTTTTACATTCCAAGAAAAATAGAACAGAAAGCTGCTTGGTGTAGCTGAGACAATGTCCCCCTTTGTACCAAAATTAAATGGCAGATGATTAGGTCTAAACAGCTATACATTTTGTGCTTCTATTTGTTTTTCAAAATCTGTCCTGGCAGGGGATTCCAGAGGTATTGAGTCCAGCTTGGACAGTACCTAACCCAGGAAACCTTCCCCAGTTCTCCCAACTGCAGTCAGTCATGGTCACTGTGCTGCTCATTAATGCTATTTTCATCACCTCCTTTTAATGGATCCACATGCTTACTGTTCCCACTTGAACTATGAGCTTTTCACACACAGGGCTTAATAAAATCTGCCTTTTCTTTTTCTTTCTTTCTTTCTTTCTTTGTTTTCCTTTGGTGCCAAAGATCAAACCCCACTGAGTTACATCTCCAGTCCAATAAAGTCTGCTTTATTTTGGTCCCCTCAATTTCTAGAACTCTTTCCAGAACTAAATTAAACTAAAAAATTAACAAATCATTGATTTATTCATTAAACAACTAAATGCTACATCCAATAATTATAGATAGAATTAATAAAGGTACAAGGCTAGCTCTAAACATTTCTTACAAGCCTTTAAAGTATTTAAAAATAGTATCCCTGCATACTTACAATACTTTGTTAGATAGAAATTCAATATCTATGTAAAGAAAAATCACATAAATATTAGTAACTGCATTCAATAAATAAAAATGCAAAAGATGATGGCATGGAGTTTTTTTAAACATTATATATCTGTCCCTTGCTACACATTATTTTCAAACTCCAAAGATTTACCTCAAACATTGAAGTGATAGGAGCCATGAATATTGGAAAAGTATTTCTTTTTTTATATGTTTATTTCTTAGTTGTAGGTGGACACAATATCTTCATTTTACATTTATGTGGTGCTGAGGATCGAACCCAGTGCCTTCTGCATGCTAGGCGAGCACTCTACCACTGAGCCACAACCCCAGCCCTGGAAAAGTATTTCTAATATTAAAATATTCTCATCAAATAAGCATGTTCCAAATTTGACCCTGGAAATAATGCCTTTAACCATCTTCAAAAACTTAAAAATGGTAAAACCTAATTTTCACTTCTAAAAATCAAAAATTATACCTTTACAGAAAACATCTAGGGAGAAGTAAATTGTGTGATTAATGTAGTCAGAACCACCCATTACAGTGGTAATACAGCCAAATGAAACTTGTTTACAGGAGTCTGGTGGTCCATCAATATGACATTTATCAGAGAAAGCATCCATCTGTAAAGTAAAAAAACAGTTACTTCAAACATAACACAATTTTAAAAGCTAAAAATATTTGCTTAAATCAATGAAGTTCAAGAAATAGTTTTTGAAAAATTATAATAACATTGATGAATATATTTAAGTTGACAAGCACATTATAGACATGAGTTGATAAAATAATGCCCAATAATCTTTTTCCTGTATTCTTTAGAGCAGCTTAGGAAAACTGAGCAAAAGGTACAAAAGTTAGTTCCTACATACTCCCTCTAATCAACCCTAAGTTTCTCCTATTATTAGCATTTTGAATTGGTATGCTACCTTGATTACAAATGATAAACCTATATCAGCACTTTATAAAGTCCATAGCTTACATAAGGGTTCATGCTTTGGGTGGTACATATATTTTTAAAAAAATATTTTTTAGTTGTAGATGGACATAATATCTTTTTTATTTTTTTATGTGGTGCTAAGGATCAAACCCAGTACTTCACACATGTGAGGCAAGTGCTTTATCACTGAGCTACAACCCCAGCCCAGTCATATATTTTTAAATTGTGTTTTAAAATGTTATTTACATATCCACTATTTATTTAACACACTGATAACATAAGATTCAAAACAAAATATGTACTGTTTCTACTCATTAGGAATTAACAAAGGGGAATAAAAGACAAAAATAACTAATTCAAAGTAAGTCATGATAGTTGGTAAAAAAACAAATTCAAAAATTGGTTTCTGGGAATTTCCAGAAGGAAGAGAATTTCAAATGAAGACTTGAAATTACTTGAAGGAAGTGATTTTGACCTGGGCTGTGAGAGGGGAGAAATATTTCACTTGATAAGTTGAGGTTGGAAATGGGGACAAAGACAGGGAAGAGAGAAAAAACAAGTCAGGGAAAACAGGGAGGAAAACCCATAAAATTCCAAGTAAAGTTGGGCGGGGGTTCTATAAAAGAGATGTCAAGGGAGCTGGGGCTGTGACTCAGTGGTAGAGCACTTGCCTAGCATGTGTGAGGCACTGAGTTTGATCCACAGCACCACATATAAATAAATGAATAAAATAAAGGTCCATCAATGTCTTAAAAAAATTTAAAAAAAGAGAAGTCAAATTAAGACCTTATCTAAAATAGCCTTTCAAACCTTATTTATTGGGATTTTAATTTTAATTTTATTTTATATTTTGTTTTTCTCATTACACAAATAATTCATGTTCATAATGCAAAATGTAAAAAAGACAGAAAAACAAAAGTCATTTGCACATAACCA
This sequence comes from Marmota marmota marmota, assembly GCF_001458135.2. Lineage (NCBI taxonomy): Eukaryota > Metazoa > Chordata > Mammalia > Rodentia > Sciuridae > Marmota > Marmota marmota. Next base: position 14,470,803 of record NW_026000272.1, read on the forward strand.
ATAAATTTACTACTTATCTAAAGATAACCAATGACCACATTTTGATTCCTACCTTGTACCAAATGTTCTGACTATGCATAAACAACTATTAAACATTTTTTTTGTACTAGGGACTGAACCCAGGGGCACTTTACCACTGAGCCACATCCCCAGCCCTTTTATAAAATTTTTCATTTTGAGACAGGTTCTCAGTAAGTTGCTCAGGGCCCTGATGAGTCGCTGAGGCTGACCTTGAATACATGATCCTCCTGCCTAGCCTGCTGAGCCACTGGGGATTCTTCTTTTTAAATACCACCAATTATTGAACTCCACTCACTTGTTTTTCTTAGCTAGCAAAGCCCCAATCCCAGAAAGGGCCAACCACCCAGCTATTCTCCTCGTTTACTCCAACAGTGGAACACTGTAAAAATGAAGACATGAAATCCAGCTGACTGAACTCACAATGAAGAACACAGTACTCACATGGATGCTCAATACCACCCAAAAATCTTACACTAGCTCCCTAATAAATATGCCTTCCTCCTTACTCTTTGGAATTATCTATACCTCAAAGCTATAGCATCATTATCTTAGATTTTAATTACACAAGTGTTATATCCATTAATGAAAAATTAATAAACACAGAAGGAAGGCGTACTCCTTATTTCTCTGAGAAAATAAAGGTCATGGGACAGGAACTCTAATGAACCTCTCAGCACCTGTCGTGGCTTTCTTTGCCCTCACTACTATAACAATGGAGGGACATGCCAGCCCTTATCAAAAGCCAGCACCTCCACTGTGCACTTGGTACCACTCTTTCCATGAGGACTTGGTTCTTACCATTATTACTTCTCTTTCTCCTATATTAAAAAATTTTCCCTCTCTAAGGAATCATCATAAAAATATAATGGAAACTCTGCTATCAAAAAATAAATAAATAAATAAGGGGCTGGGGTTATAGCTCAGCCGTAGAGCACTTGCCTCACATGTGAGGCCCTGGGTTGTATCCTCAGCACCACATAAAAATAAGTAAAATAAATAAAGAGATTATGTTCCTCTTAAAAAAAAAAACTTTTAAAAAATAAGACAAATAAATCTGCTTTGATCTTATCTCCCCTTGGTCCTCATTTCTTTGCTCCTGTTCCAGAAAAAGATATTATAGAAATGGTCTACAAAAATAGGAAAAGCCTGGAACTCGACCTTACTATTCCCTGATAAGTGCTTTCTATATTCCTGAGCAGGGGTGTTTTGGGGATTTGTGGTAATTAGGTGGATGAGGAAATCAGCCTTAGGCAGGATGACAAATGACAGGAAGAGAAGGCAATGGAGACAATGGAGACAAAAAACTCGGGTCAAGTTTCCAGCCCACAAAAGGAAAGGGGTAACTAAAAGAAAAGGCAATCTTGAGGATGGGACTTGTATTTTGTAAACTAAGATTTGAATATGTTCAAATGCTGATGGATACTTCTCCTTAAAAGAGGAAGAGCTTAAAAAGACAGGAAGAGACACTCATTAAAGAAAGGTTTTAGAGAATGCAGATGGAATAATCTAGAATACATGTAAGGAAGATGGGTCCTAGGAAAAGGAACATCTTTTCCATTCCAACAAGACAAGAGGAGACAAAAGGTGAAGTAAAAAGGAAATTTATAGGTTTTGTGGTTAAAAATGAATACTGGTGGGCAGGGACAGTGGCACACACCTGTAATCCCAGCAACTCAGGAGGCTGAAGCAGGAGGACTACAATTCTGAGGCTAGCCTCAGCAATTTAGCAAGACCTTGTCTCAAAAAAACAAAATTAAAAAAAGGACTAGGGACATAGCTCAATGAAGCACTGAGCACTGCTGGGTTCAATCCCCAGTACTACAAACTAATACAAACAAAAACAAACTCAGTGGCAGAGCACTTGCTTAGTATGCAAGAGGCCCTGAGTTCCATCCACAGGACTGCAAAAAAAATTATACATGATAACTAAATGACATCATTCCCATAAAGTAAGAATGATTCATTACTAGGAAAATAATTTGTGTTTTCCCCCCTAATAATAGCTCAAGTACAGGGGGTAGGGTGGGGCTAGATGAAGATCTTGAGGGTACTAGAAAAACATTTGAAATTCATAATCCCTAATTTTCAAAAATCTAGAAATGCAATACAAAGGACACTCCCTACCAAAACTAATGTAATTCAAAGCACCTCTCAAGTACCATGTATTTCAATAAAATGGAAACCAGGTAAAGGCTATAACCAGTCTTTCTTGTTATTTTAAGATGCTTTCTTGTTATTTTAAGATGTTTTAACATTTCTGAAATCAAGAGGACAGCCATAATCTATGCATAATTCAAATTTGCATTATTAAATTAGTGGTGTGCCTTAAATTGATGAAATTCTGTTGCAATGGGCCAAACAGCGTTGAATAGGCATAAATACTGCATTTTCTAGATGTTAAGATTGCCTTTTAAGATGCTGAAATTAGCCAGGTGTGGTGGTGCACATATATCTCAGCATCTTGGGAGGCTGAGACAGAGGATCACAAGTCAAGGCCAGCCTCAGCAAGGTAGCAAGGCCCTAAGCAACTTAGTGAGACTCTGTCTCAAAAAAAGGTGTGTATGTGGGGGGAAGGGCAAGCTGGGTATGTGGCTAGTGGTAGAGTGCATCTGGATTTAATCCATAGTATAAATAACAAAAACAAACAAAAAAGATCCTGAGATCAAGGGCTGGGTGTGTAGCTCAGTGGTAGAATGCTTCCTACCATGTTCAAGGCACTGGATTCCATTCCCAGATCAAAAAGATCCTGAAATACTATTTCTTAAACATGTGAAAAAATTAACTGCCTTGTTGATTTTAAAGTTACAGTGGTAACCTATAGAATAAAGAAAAAGAATGTGCACATGAATGTAAATTAATACAATACTAATAAAAGGGAATGGAGAAGTGCATAATGCAAGTTAGCCAAATTCTATATCTTTTATGATGCAAAGTCAATAAATACTGGCTAATATTGGCAAGTCAATAATAAAAGGGATGAGAATATTAGGTGTACTATCTAGAGGCCTGGGAGAAGAGGGTTTCTATTTCTAAAAGTTAAAAACTGCCACTCAAGGAGTAGAACATTTGCTCACCATGTGTGAGGTCCTAGGTTCTATCCCCACTACTGAAAGACAAAAACAAAAACAAAAAACCCTGCCACCCTACTTCCTTAACAAGACTCCTATAGAACAAGAATTAAAATCAAGAGTTAATAAATGGGATGGATTCAAACTAAACTGCTTCTTCTCAGCAAAAGAAACAATCAGTGAGGTGAATAGAGAGCCTACAGCTTGGGAGCAAATTATTACCAGTTGCACATCAGAGAGAGCACTAATCTCTAGGGTATCAGAACTCCAAAAGCTAAACTGCATAAAAACAAATAACCCAATCAATAAATAGGCCAAGGAACTGAAAGACACTTTTCAGAAGATGATATACAATCATTCAACAAATATATGAAAAAATGTTCAACATCTCTAACAATTAGAGAAATGCAAATCAAAACTACTCTAAGATTTCACCTCACTCCAGTCAGAATGGCAGCTATTAAGAATACAAACAACAATAAGTGTTGGTGAGGATGTGGGGACAAAGGCACACTCATACATTGCTGGTGGGACTGCAAAATGGTGCAGCTAATATGGAAAGCAGTATGGAGATTCCTTGGAAAACTGGGAATGGAACCACCATTGACCCAGCTATCCCACTCCTGGGTCTATACCCAAAGGAATTAAAAGCAGCACAGTACAGGGACACAGCCACATTAATGTTTATTGCAGCACAGTTCACAGTAGCTAAACTTTGGAACCAACCTAGATGCCCTTCAGTAGATGAATGGATAAAGAAAATGTGGTATATCTATACAATGGAATATTACTCAGCAATAAAAGAGAATAAAATCATGGTATTTGCAGGTAAATGGATGGACTTGGAGAATATAATGCTAAGTGAAGTTGGACAATCCCCAAAAACCAAATGCCGAATTTTTTCTTTGCTATAAGGAGGCTGATTCATAGTGGGGGTTGGGAGGGGGAGCATGGGAAAGTTAGACAAACTCTAGATAGGGCAAAGAGGAGCAAGGGGCAGCGTGGGACAAGGGGGTAAAAAAAGATGGTGGAATGAGATCTACATCACTACCCTAAGTATACGTATGAAGAAGGCAGGAATGATGTGAATAAACTTTGCATACAAGCAGAGATATGAAAAATTGTGCTCTATATATGTAATATGAACTAAAATGTATTTTGCTATTATATATAACAAATTAGAATGAAAAAAAAAAACCTGCCACTCAATTGCATGCATTGCATGAAGCTCTGGGTTCAATGCCCAGTACTGGAAAAAAAGTTAATAGTTAAAAACCAAGCCCCATGTGATGGCACATGCCTGCAGTTCCAGCTACTTGGAATGAGGAGGAAGAATGGCTTGAGCCCAGGAGTTCTGAGCCAAATCTGTGTAACATGGTGAGATCTCATCTCAATTTTTTTAATTAAAAAAAATAAGTAAATTTAAAAAATAAAAAAGTAAAAACAACAAAAAATACCATGTCTGAAGAATAAAAACTAACCCAGGAGGGCACAAAAGGGGATTTTTACTTTTCATATTATATCCTTCCTAGAGTTAAAATTATTTATATATTATTTCATGCAAATATAAAACCCCTCATAAAATTTTTTTTTGGTACCAGGGATTGAATCCAGGAGTGCTTAACCACTGACCCATATATCCAGCCCTTTTCTATATTTTATTTAGAGATAGGATCTCACTGAGTTGCTTAGGGCCTATCTAAGTTGCTGAGGCTGGCTTTGAACCCATGTTCCTCTTGCCTCAGCCTCCTGTGCCGCTGGGATTACAGGCATGCACCACCATGCACAACAAAACCACTCAAATTTAAAGAAAGTTTAAATTCAGTTGACATTCACCATCTAAATGATAATAATGATAAAGTATATCTCAAAGAATTTAGTAAGTTTGCCATTTAACAAATTATATAACAAAAACCAATACTGAACTATATAGAAGGGCAAAATTAATACACACACACACACACACACACACATTTAGTTGTAGATGGACATGATACCTTCATTTTATTTATTTATTTTTATGTGGTGCTGAGGATCAAACCCAGCGCCTCACATGTGCTAGGCAAACACTTTACAACTGAGCTACAACCCCAGCCCTAGGAGAGCAAAATTAATTTCAAAATACAACATATAATGATGTTGATAATGATTTAAAATTCTCCTAAAATTAATAGTTTATTTTTACAAGTTAAACAAATAACTTAAATAAAAAGTATGTTTATAGTAGAACAAGACTATTAAAAATCTCGGAAATATGCAGTCCCCATTCAAAGGAAATTATAAAAAAATTCCAAAGCATATGAAAGGAGAGACATGCTTTTGGGGGAGAAGACTATTATCGTTATGTCTGTTCTCCCTAAATTAAATCTATAAACTCAAAGTCATTCCAATTAAAAAATCCCAGCAGGCCAGGTGTGGTGGTGCACGCCTATAATCTCAACAGCTCTAGAGACAAGAGGATCATGGTTTAAAGCCAGCCTTAGTAAAAGTGAGACCCTGTCTCTAAATAATATACAAAATAGGGCTGGGGATGTGGTTCAGTGGTTGAGTGCCCCTGAGTTCAATCCCCAGTATCTCCTCTCACAAAAAATACCAGCAGATTTTGTTGTGATTGTTGCTATTATCAGTAGTAGTAGGGGAGCAGAACACAGTGATTTGTAAAAATACAGAAAAACCAACATGTAGTAATGTTCAGGAAAATTCCCCAAACAAACAAAAGTTCCACAGGGAAACCAGGTTACCAAACACTGAAATATACTAAATCATTTGATCATACTTGCAAGACAAGATAATACAGTCAAGTGACCATACTAGGACATCCCCAGTTTCAAATGCCTATGAGACTATAGTGAATGATATGCCTTTGAACTCAGTAAGGTGAAATTGTATTATTATATTAAACTTATGGGGCCAACAAACCATTAGCAAAAGAAGATCTGGATTTTTCTTTCAATTGCTACACCTAAATCAATTCCAGCCAGAGTGAATATTTAGATATAAACAAATAAATAACTTTCAGAGGAAGGCTTAAATGAGATTTGTGTGAATTATGAGATATAATAGGCCTTTGAAAGGATCCTTATTGAACTCAAAGACCATTTAGAGAAGATGAACACACTTATAGCATACACAAATTAAACTCCATAAAATAAAGTTGGACTCTGCTTCTTGTTTTCTGTCCTGAGCTGCTTTTCTCTGCCACACTCTTCTTCTGTGATATTCTGCCCATATCTCAGGCCCAGAGCAATGGAGTTGGCCAACCATGGACTAAATCTCTGAAATCAACTGAAAAACATCTTGTGACAGGAAAACTAAGATCAGGTGTATATCATTTGACCTCAATTCAGAACCTTTTCCTCCCATGGGAATCTACCTGCCAGTTTGCAATTACCCATCCTCCACTGGAAAGGAACCCACTCACCAGTCTAAAAACACCCATGACCAGTCTATGTAGACCACTTCTAAATCAGCTTCCTGGCATGATGGATTTTGGACAAGAGTCCTATATCTTCTTATTCAGTTAATTTTTCTAATAAAGTTATCTTCTTTATCTAAAAACAAATAAAACAAAACAAAAAACCCCAAACCATCCAACCAATCAACAAAAAAACAAAAACCCAAGTTGTAAGGCAGTCTTAGAAGAAGTACCTGTAAAACATTCATACCATAAATTTCCTAATAGATCTCTAATTTCCCTAACATTACAAATAGTTCTAATGTCCCTGACAAATAAATAACTGTTCTTATTTGCTCTACTTTGACCAACACTTAAAGAAATGCACATGAAGTTATGAGGTTGCTTTTCACTTCTCAGATGAAGAACAAAGATTTTGAAGATTGACCATATTTCCATCCTTGCCAATGCTGTCCAACAGGTCATCTCACAGCCTGCTGCTGACAGTGTCAATGAGTATAATAATATGCAAAAATTGAGTATATACATACAAAATAATAAATATCTGAACCAGGGTGCTGGCTTCCTAGCTCTGCAAATTTACTAGATATGTCAAGGTATACTTTTAAAACTAGAGAAGCTTATGGTAGATAAATCATATCTCAGTAAAGCTATTTTTTAAAAAAGATTAAAATCATGTCTGTTTACCTAGCAATTACATTTCAATAAATGCAGAAATCCATCACTTGGGTCAAAAAAGGAAGTTGCAGGATAGTAGAGACTCTAATAATTATCATTGTTAGTCATAGTTTTAAATGCTGAGCAACAGATATAATTTATACTTTTGCAAACAGTAGTCATAACAAAAATAAAGATGCCCCACACAATCTCATAGGTTAGACTTTAAGTTCCACTCTACATCTATATTAACAGGCACCTCAAAGAGGTTGAATAAATAGAAGCAAGGTTGAAAGAGCCGAGGAATCAACACAGTTCAAAATTCATGCAAATCTTACTTTGATTGCTTTCAATCCATGAGATGTTTTATCTTCTTCCACAACTGCAGTAACCTTTTGTCCAGCTTTCACAGGCAAAATATTTTCAGTCACATCAGTATTGAAGTAGTAGATTGACTCATCAATCCAGCCATAATCACTACAGAACTTTGTCACAACTCCCTGCACAGTTTTATGCCTGGTATCGTCTAGGAGATGGGTAAACAATATAAGAATCATTCTCAAATTTAAACATACAGTAGGGCACAATGGCACACACATGTAATCCAAGTGACTAGAGAGGCTGAGGCAGGAGGATCACAAGTTCAAAGTCAGACTGAGAAATTTAGTGAGGCCCTAAGCAAATTACCTAGACCCTGTCTCAAAATAAAAATAAAATAAAAGGGGCTGGAATGTGGGTCAGTGGTTAAGCATCCCTGGGTTCAATCCCTGATATATAATATATCAGGGATTTTATATATATATATATATATATATATATATATATATATATAAAATTCAAACACACACACTACAAATATGTCCTACTAGAGAATGATCTAAATCTAGGAATAAAATGAGCTATATTGAGATACAGATGATGTGACAGTAGAGTGCAGTGGTTAAGTGTACAGGATTCTGCAGGCAGAAAGCCCAGGTGGAAAAGCTGGTTGCATAATTTCTCTGTACAGCAGAGTAAATCCACATTCAAGGCAGCTGTGTGCTAAAGTGAATACCGAGTCTGAGATGAACCTGCCCAATTTGAATCACAGCTCTTCTCTTACTATCTAAATAAGACCAACACATTTGCTAACCTCCCTGAACTTGTTCTCATCTGGAAAACCAGGACATGAACAATATCTAATAGAGTGGTTATAAATATTAACTGGTACTTACTTATAAGTTGCTTAGAACTGTGAATGCCTCTCACAGGTTAAAGTGAAAACATGAATTGTTATCCTATTTGTATCTAGAAAGCCTTTATGTATATAGAAATACACATATACAAAATATACATATATACAAATACACATATATAAATATATATGTATACACACAGTTTTATTTTATTTTTTCATTTCTTCTTTTAGATGTACATGACAGTAGAGGTTATTTTGATATATTATACATACATGGAGTATAACTTATTCTAGAAAGCCTTTAAGCAACCATTATTGTTATATGGTTTCATCATTATCCCCAACAGCATCCCAAGCAATATCTGGGAATTCTTAAACATTTCACCTGACAAAACACAGAAAGAGATGTGGAGGTGGAGGGAAAGAGGAAGTAGTGAGGACTTAAATGGAGCAAATTACATTCCATGCATGTATGATTGCATCAAAAGGAACCTCACCATTATGTATAACTATAAAGCACTAATAAAAACAAAAAAATTGAAAAAAAAACATGTCACATAAAAAAAGACATGTGGGGATTTAAGTCTAGTCCAAATGTTTACCTGGATTACTCAGATTTTGTTTTTTGTGGTTGGTGGGTACCAGGGATTGAACTCAGGGGCACTCAACACTGAGCCACATCCTCAGCCCTTTTTATTTAGAGACAGGATCTCACTGAGTTACTTAGGGCCTCGCTAAGTTGCTGAAGCTGGCTTTGAACCTGTGGTTCTCCTGCCTCAGCCTCCCAAGCTGCTGGGATTACAGATGTGCACCACTGCGCCCAGCACAGATTTATTTTTTGTCTGAACAAACACCACTAACAAGCTACAGATTGGGATCTGAACCCAGAGATTGTGCCTGAAGATCCCAGGGAGTGAACCACAGTGGTTTAGGTGCCTTCACAAAGTCTTGGGTAATTTGATAGGATGGCTGGGAGAAATCTTCATTATAATAGGTTATGGAAGCCAAGAAAATGCGGAAATTTTGGGAAAAAAAGATAACCAAATTTGTTACCTGAAATCATGAATTATAAGAGAATGGACAGACAAAGGAGACAAGCATCATTCAAGCACAGGAAAGCTTGTCAAGGACTCTTTATGCATTCCAGATAACAAAAGTAGAGGTAATAATAGATGCTTCAGTGAGAGATGTCAGTTAAACACAGAGAAACCACCTTCTCTGGCAAGCTTTATTGTGACCCAGTCATCTCCTTTTTGGGTTCACATTGGATTGGCAAAGAAGCCACAGGACATCCCAGCCCAGGAAGGCAGGGCCGTGCCCAGAAAACACTACAGACCAAAGGGGAGTCTCTTTCACCATCCTCCTGAGGACACTGCATTTATTTTTGTGGAAGAGCTGAGAGTGAAGGTGAGAGATGAGCATCAGGTTTGAATTCTGCTGGGCCGCACATTAGCTGAGTGCCCTTGCTTTCCTGTTTGGGCTGTATGGACACGGCAATACCAGCACTACTCTCATGGGGGTTTTGTAGGTATTAATGACAAGCAGCCCCGATAGCCCATACAAGCGCTGACCACAAATTAGAATCAATATAATTCAGAGTACACAAGCGTCCACCCAGCGAACTGTCACACGTTTGATTGGACTCTTCGCCACATGTACTCGGTGCCAGACTCAGAGAAGGTTTTTAGAATACAATATTGAACAAGTTAAAGAAAGTCTCTGCCTCCTACTGGCAACAGATATATATGATTCATCCATTTGATTTCGAATTCATACCCACTAGGATACAAAATCAAATCAACCTCAAATACTACTGTAAATATAAAAAGAAATATGTTGCACAGTCACACGGTATCTACACAAGGTAAGTTCTCAAAGTATCTGGTGAAATGCAAGGATGGGGAACGGGCCTCCAGGGTCTCTGTCTGCCTTTTATACCCTTAGCCATTTTGGACCACAGGTCAGAGGGCCCAAGTCCATCCAGCAGGGGGAACTCTGGTTTTCAGGGATGCCCTAGTACCATAGGTGGCATGCAGGGACTTTCTAAGTCTGTGATACCCCAGAACAGAGGTAGGGTATAACCCTGTGGGCTGGTCCCTTGGGGGAGGGGATAAATGAGTTACCTTCCAAGAGCCTCTGATGCTGTGCCCTCTCTACCTCCGAATCAGCTTTCCTTCGGAAGAAGGCAAGAGCCTGGGAAATAAGACGGTGCATGGTGCTGTCGCCAGCAGAGCCTGACCACCTAGCAACACTAGGTGTGAGGTTGGCTTCTATTTAGGTCTATCCACAGCAGCTGTTGTGGGCAGCACTTCTTCTCTTCACCAAGTAGCCGAGCTTCTAATGCAGGCTCCACTCAAGTCTGGAGTGGATCACCACCTGTGGAGCTCTGGAGAGCAGCACCCTTGGCCCAGCCAATGGGACAGTAGTGCATTCAGAGCAAGCCATTGAGATGCAGAGAGATGGTGGGTGGGACTTCGTGGCTCCTCCCCTTTGCAATTCCTTCCATCACGTGCTGGGGGAGGGGCAGAAATGGGGTGGCCAATCTGAAACCGCTAGGCCTTGGACTCTTTTGTTTACTTCTTAGTGTAGAGGTTCTCATCTGTTGGATTATTCATCCAAGGCCTGCACCTAGCTTGGAAGGTGGAGCAGGTACATTACCCTAAAGAAGGAGGCCGTCTCCCAGACTGTCGCTCCCAGATGCCCAGCCCTCATTCTTCATTGCCTCAGGGTCCTTTTCTCTTCCTTTACCTCTGGGTTCCCTGACGTGCTCCTCAAACAGCCCCACTTCCCCACATTTACTCTACCCCACAAAGGGTTTAGTGGTCAATTCTAAGCAAGAGCTCTCTGTAAAGCGGGGCATGGCAGCACACATCTTTAATCCCAGTGGCTGGGGAAGCAGAGGCAGGAGGATCTCGAGTTCAAAGCCAGTCTCAGTCATGGCAAGGTACTAAGCAACTCAGTGACACATAAAATAAATAAATGAATAAAAATACCAAAAACAGGGGGGAGCTGGGGATGTGACTCAGTGGTCCAGGGCCCCTTAGTTCAATTCCTGGTACCAAAGTAAAACAAAACAAAACAAGAGCTCTCTGTTCAATGTTGATGCCATAGATATTATAGAAAATCCTAACTTTCACATGCAGTTGGGCCTCAAAACACAGGCTGAGCACTATATCTGCTGGACTGATCCTGACTTTATAGCAAGGCACTCATTGTAGAGTGAGAGACTTGTTTTGTTTTGTTCTTTGGTACTAGAGATTGTAATCCAGGAGCACTTTTTACCACTGAGCTACATCCCCGCCCCTTTTAATTTTTTTTTATTTTTAAGACAGGGTCTATTTAAGTTGCTTAGGCCCTCGGGAAGTTGCTGAGACTGTCCTCCAGCTTGGAATTCTCCTGCCTCAGCCTTCTGAGTTTCTGGGTTTACAACATGCCCCACTACACCTGAGAGACCTTTTAAAGTACAACTCATCAAATTTATCTAAGATATGGATAGCTAGGGGGCAAGTGATCCAATGTCATGTGGGGAGTTTGGATTGTGTCATTCCTATTTTCATTGGGGGCTTTAGTTTTCTGTTTGCAGACCCAAGTGATTCAAATGTGTCTGAGGCTGTGAAACACTTTTAGAGGCAGGGCATTTACTACTCAAAGTCCACCAATAGATAATTCAGTGAATATTATTCTTCCAATACAACCTTGGTTAGTTAGGTGTCCCCATGGCCCTGGACATGGCCTATGATAGAGTCCTTAATCATCCTCCCTGCCTCTTCTTTTCTCACCAGCATCCATCCCAAATTATAGGCAGCTACCTAAGTCAAAGGTTCTCCTTCTGCACCTGGAGCCCCTATTCCTACGGCTTTGCCCTGCTCCCACACATCTATTCTCTGGTGCAGCCTAGGCCTTATCTCCACCCTATTTGCATGCTGGAAGGTGTCCTGATAAAGAGGGGTGGAAGCATTTACCCACCTGTGATTCCTTATTTTGGAGTGCATGCCCTGCAACCTTACTCCTTCACCCCTCTCCAACCTCCCCTTGAAATGGATATTTTCCTAGCCTCCAGAGATTCCAGTTTTATTGTTTGGGCTATTATTTGGCAGAGTCTCAACTCCAGGACTGCCCTTAACACCCACGGCTCCTTGCCCCCTCAGATGCATCACTTTATCAGCTTGCTCTCTGGAGATCCTCTCTGCCTCATCAGCCAACAAATCCTGTAAAATTCCTCCCTCTCCAACTCAAATACAATCACATCAGCTATTTTTGTCTATTTCTTTTGTTGATTTTGGTGTTTGTTATGGTTTGGATCTGCAATGTTCCCCAAAGATTCAAGTGTTAAAGGCTTGGTTCCTTAATGGAACATTTTCAGAGTTGGAACTTTCAGGAAATGATTAGATCACGAGAAATCTGATCTCAGCAGCAAATTAATCCACTAATGGATTAATAATTTGATTACATTAGTGGGAAGTGGTAGAAACTTTAGAAAGTGGGGCCTAGTTTGAAGAATTAGGTCACTGGGGGTGTACTCTGGAAGGGTACTTTTTGTCCCTGGTCCCTTCCTTTCTCTCTGCTTCCTGGCTGTCATGAGGTAAACAGTTTTCTCTGCCATGCCCTTCTGTCATAATGTTCTACCTTTCCTCCTTTAAGTTGTTTTTCCTTAGGTATTTGATCACAGGGATGAAAAACTATCACAGTGTTTTATCTTAGAAGCCACTGCCTAATCCAAGATCACAAAGACTTTCTCTTCTATTTTCTTCTGACAGTTTGAATATTTTAGCTCTTTCATTCTTTTGGCTTCATTTTATATATGACAGCCAGGTGCAGTGGGGCATGCCTATAATCCCAGTGGCTTGGGTAGGTGAGGCAGAATGATTGCAAGTTCAAAGCCAGTTTCATCAATTAATGAGGCCCCAAGAAACTTACAGAGAACCTATCTCTAATATATATATATATATATATATATATATAGAGAGAGAGAGAGAGAGAGAGAGAGAGAGAGAGAGAGAGAAAGGTGAGACATTGGTGACCAAAAGGAGGCAGATTAAAAAGGCTGCTGAAGGAGGCTTTATTGAGATTTTGCTCCCAGGCAAAATCCTCAGACCAGTAGAGTGAGTCTAAGGAGAAGTGCATAGGGCTCCACTGGACTGGAATTTTGGGGGGGCTTAGGGCAGGAAGGGAGGGCTTGGGACAGGAAAAGGGGTTTTTAGAGTCCCTTGTCCTACTGGGGTTGGTTGGTGGAGCTGGCTAAGATCCAGGATTGTCCAGGAGATCCCAGTGATTGACAGGCAGATCACTCAGTGTCTGATTGGTGTTTCTTTCATGCACGAGTTGCTTGGTGCTTTGTTCTCCAGCCACCTCCATCGACTTGACATAATACATATCTATCTATCTATCTATTTATCTATCTATCTATATGACAGAAGGTAAGGGTCAACTTTATTCTTACGAATATGAATATCAGTTATCCCAGAACTTATTGTATTTGGACTATTTTCCCCACTGAATAGTTTTATCACCTTTGTAGAAAATCTGTTGACCATAGATATATGATTTTATTTCTGTACTCTCAATTGTATTCCATCAATCTGTAAGTCTGTTCTTTTGCAGGTATCACATTGTCTTAATTACCATAGTTTTGTATTGAATGTTAAGTCAGAAGTGTGAGTCCTCAATCTTTCTTGTCTCTCTCTTCTTATTAGTACTGGGGATTGAACCCAGGGGTGCTTTACCACTGAGCCACATCTGAAAGGACACTCTCAGAGTCCACACAAAGTACAAAGACCACGCCACGCACAGGAATCTCACTCAAGATGATTTATTGTCAGTAGCACAAGGCAAATCGACAAGGCTGTCCCAGGGAGGAGAGCAGCAATGTGTTGGTACTTACAGAGAAGCTTTATATGGGCATAAAAGGAAGTAAAGGAATTTCATAAGCTGCTTGGGAGTTGTGTCATAAACTGGGATAAGGTTGATCATTTAGCAGCACATGTTCTTAAGGGAAGTTAAGCAGCATTGCCTCAGAATTGAAACTTTGGAGGCTCTAAATAAAATGGCTCCCACCCTAAAATGGCAAATCTGATGCCAATAACATCCCCAGCCCCCCTTTTTATATTTATTTTTAAGGTGTAGTTGGACCAATACCTTTATTTATTTATTTATTTCTTATGTGGTGCTGAGGATTGAACCCAGGGCCTCACACGTGCTAGGCGAGTGCTCTACCACTGAGCCACAACCCCAGCCCTCCCCAGCCCCTTTTCATGTTTTATTTAGAGACAGAGTCTCACTGAGTTGCTTAGGGCCTCACTAAGCTGCTGAAGCTGGCTTTGAACTTGTGATCCTCCTGCCTCAGCCTCCAGAGACGCTGGGATTACAGATGTGTGCCACCACACCTGGCTTTCTTCTCTTTTTCAAGATTGTATTGGCTATTATTGGTTCCTTGTATCGCCATAAAATTTTTAGGATTATTTTCACCTTTACGTATATCTATAATGCACCGATTAAAAATGACACACAGAAGAAAAACTGGTAGGGTAGAGGAAGATTGAAAGAAGTACTGGGGACAGAAGTGAAGCAAATTATATTCCCCACATGCATTATTATATCAAAATGAACCCCACTATTTTGTATAAATCTGGAATTTTGGATTGTATTGAATCTGCAGAACAATTTGAGAAATATTGCCATCTTAAGCCTTCCAATCTATAAATATAAGAATGTCTTCTCTTTTATTTGAATCTTTAATTTCTTTCAACAGTTTATTATCATTCTCAGAGTACAAGTTTTGTACTTTTTGTTAAATTTATTCCTAAGTATTTTATTCTATTTGATACTATCATAAATTGAATTTTCTTAATTTCTTTTAGTTTGTTCACTTCTTATGTATAGAAATAAAATTGAATTTTGTTTATTGATTTAGAATTCTTCAAC
Source organism: Marmota marmota marmota (assembly GCF_001458135.2). Classification (NCBI taxonomy): domain Eukaryota; kingdom Metazoa; phylum Chordata; class Mammalia; order Rodentia; family Sciuridae; genus Marmota; species Marmota marmota. Next base: position 14,486,062 of record NW_026000272.1, read on the forward strand.
CTTGTTGCTTTCATATATTAGTTCTATTTTTTTGGTGCTGGGGATTTAACTCATGGCCTTGTGCATGCAAGGCAAGCACTCAGTACTAACTGAGCTATATCTCCAGCCCTATATATTAGTTCTAATAGTTATTATTAGATTCCTTATGATTTTATGCAAGTAAGATCATGTCTTATGAAAAATGTAGTTTTTCTTTTCCCTTCTTAATCTGGATGTTTTATTTTCTTTACTTCTGCACAAATAGTGCATGAGAATTATACTATTTACGACACCCTTATCAACACAGGGTAAATAATATTTGAAAAGAAAGCAAGAAATGGGGAGACAGGCAACTGAGAAATTAAAGAAGGAGACCAGGGCTGGGGATGTGGCTCAAGCGGTAGTGCGCTCACCTGGCGGAGCGCTGGGTTCGATCCCCAACACCACGTAAAAATAAAATAAAGAGGTTGTGTCCACCAGAAAAAAAAAAGAAGAAGAAGAAGACCAGGCAGAGATTGTGGAGCCTCAACACAAAGAAAAGACCACCAACTCCAATTTTAAATCAAATTAAAGCAAGCTTGTATTTGTGTACACAAAGAGAGCTGATCAGCGGCTTGTGTCTCCTAACATGGGCTACAGATCAGCACCCCAGCTCTCCAGGAACAAGGTTTTATAGCATGGGCTCAAGAATTGATGAGTCCCCCTTCCAGACTCCTAAACCTGCTGAGGCACAGTAACAGGGAACTGGCCGTTGATTGTCCAGCAGTCCCTATCGTGTCTCTCTGGGAGGAATACACCCCACCCAGACCAGTTTGAGAAGTGGCAAACCCCCTCCCTTCCTCGAGCGTGGGTCTCCTCCTCCCCCTCTCTGGGTCCAAAACCCTGGCGCCTGGTGACCCATAGCTCCCAGGGCCCTCCAGGAGGGCCCCTCACCGTAGGATTTCGGTGACGACCGACCGTATCCTCGGCCTGAGGTCTCCTTCTAGTGGGGCGCCCCTCCAGTCAACATAGCACACCCTTCCTTAGAGCCCCAGGAGCCAGCGGGCGGGCGGGGCCTCCTCCCTGCAGGCCCACTCCCCTCTCAAATGCCTCCTCCGCAATCTGGACACCCTCAGCCTAACCCCACGGAGATCAATCCCAAGATTGACCAAAACCATCGGCCCCCTATATGGGTCCTTAGACCTCGCCATTTTGCGGGATCTCTACAATTATTGTGTGCCATCGAAAAAATGGGCAGAGATTTTATACATCCAGGCTTTCTTCCTCCTTCGCTGGAATCCGTCTCTCTGTACCTCTTGCAACCCAAAGCGTGTCCTCTTGGTTTTAAACCCTCCTCTCTTTCTGCCTCCTCATCCACGGATTTCCATCCAGCCAAGGAGCCACTGTCATATCTTGCCCAAACCCCTCCCCCACGCTCCTCTTGCCTCATCTGCGCCAGTCCCTGCCCCTTGGCTCCTCCTTCTTCCGGCCCTGTCCCCACTTCCTCCTTCAGTCCTCCCTCACCTGTTCCGAGCACAGTCTGTCCAGCCACACCCTACTTCAATTATGGCTCCTTTGAGAGACGTTGCTGGGGCAGAAGGGACCTTTAGGGTCCACGTGCCCTTCTCCATAGCGGACCTTTCACAGACTGGAAACCGCTTGGGCCCCTACACCACCAACTCTGCTTCATACATAAAGGAGTTTCAGTGCTTGCTCCAAGCCTAGAGTCTCACTTTTCATGACATTTACCAGATCCTGCCGCAGTCTGGCTGGGCACAATCAGGAGCCACTTGTCAAAAGAAACTAACTTTATTTTTAGAACC
>NW_026000272.1:14498576-14503174 GCF_001458135.2 Marmota marmota marmota
TATATATATATATATATGAATATGCTACAGTGAATCTCCCCATCAAATACATCCACAATACACTATATATGTATATGTATATATATATTCATATATATATATTCCAGAGGCTGAGGCCGAAAGAGCTTGAGTTCAAAGCCAACTTCAGCAACTTAGCAAGGCCCTAAGAAACTTAACAGGACCCTGTCTCAAAATAAAAAATAAAAAGGGCTGGGGATGTTGCTCAGTGGTTAAGCACCCTGGCATATATATAAATAGCATAAGGATCAGTAGAGTAGAGGAAAGGGAACAGGGAGAAGGAGGATGAGAGAGAAAGGGGAAGTACTTGGGACCGAATTAGAACAAATTATATTCCATGCTTTTATAGGTTTGTCAAAATGAATCCTAACATCCTAACTAAAAAGAACCAATAAAAAGAAAAAAGGAAAAGGGAGTAAAAATGATCCCAAAAATTTGTTCCCCATAGTTTTGTATCAGGTTCAAATGTCATAACCCTTATTGTGTTATTTAATATCCCTGTGCTTAATGGTTTATTGAGATGAATTATGGCTCAGTTTGAAGGAATAGGCTTCTGAAGAGCATGGTTATCTGACGTTTCACTTTGACTAATGCCGTTCACCTCTTCTCTATGATCTTGCACTCTTTTGCCTTACCTGTCAGACTGCCTGCTTGAAAATGCTGCCTATTTTCAGAAGTTACTCCGGAGAAGGGAAAGAGGACATCTGCTCAAGGCACTCACTTTTATGCTGAATAACTCTGTGATAGAGACCTGGTTTCAAAACAGTTCTTTTTATCAAAGTAACATCTTTTCTCAGTCATTAGAGTGAAGATGATACTGTTATACAAAACTTTTGACCTTATTTCAATGTTCTGATTCCAAAATCACTTGATTATGATGTTTATTTCCATATAAGTTTTCATCTGACTTTTATCCTTTTTGGAAACTCTTGCAGTAACAGGTGGAAGCAAGGTGGATGAACTGGACTGTCCAGATAAACCTTGCTAATGCAGGGATTGTGGAAGTGCTGTTTACGTGCCTTTTTCTGCTATAAAAAAAAAAAGACAAGTGATGAAGGTAGTTATAACCATCACTATTTATGTAAAAGGGGAAAGAGAAAGTTTTGGAAAGTGGTGGTGCAGAATGGTATCTGCCAGTCTACCTCCACCATGGAGGGGAGGGCATTTACTTGGTAAGAGTTGTAGAGACAGGGGTCAACAAGGAAAGTAATTCAGAGGTCAATACCCTCTCAGTTCTTCCCCCTTCCATGCATTGTTATCAGGTCTTTGCTTTGCAAATGTTTCTGGGAACACATCATGCTTCATTCAGTCTCCAGTATCTGAGCCTCAATGTCTCAGCTCTTTCCCCCTATCATATTTGAGCCTCAGTTCCTTCCTTTGCACAGTGGGGATTGTACCTGATGTCTTGAATATTGTGAGAATCACATGCAATCATCTTTATGAAGGGCATGACACACAAGAGGTGCTCAATGAATTAGAATCCTGATTTCTGAATCCACATATTAGAAAAGAGTATTATGGTAATTGGTTTAACTCCTCCTGCCACTTCTGCAGCCCCACCCAACCTAAGCTCTTTAGACTTTGCCATAATATCATTTACATAATTCTTTCTCAAGTCCAACAAGCTTCCTCAGAGGTTACTAGGACATTTCCTTGGAAATCACACCACAAATCCTTTTGGAAATCGAGAGGAAGGCTTGACCTCAGACTTTTCCATCTTCTGAGCCACAGTCTGTTCTGGCCAGCTTGGACAACCCACATGGAGGCTGTCAGGGCTCAGTACCCAGCACCCAGCACCCAGCACCCAGCAGGACTTGCTGCCATCTGTAAACTGGGAACACATCATGCCTGTTACCTGGCAGTGCCAGACAGGTTTCTGCTCTGTTTTGATTCTGTAAAGTCACTTCTCTCCTGTGTAGTGATAAATTTATTTTAATTCATGTGGAAACATCTCACAATTTGAGAGGGAAAGAAAAGTGCAATGTAACTATGTACTATTCTGAGATATGCTCAGAGAGACTGGTAGCCTTTGGTCCCAGTGGATACCTCAAATGCCTCGCTTTTCTGTTGGCATAAGTTTCATTCAGAAGGTGGCATCTCAGACCATGAAGTTCACTCACCCAAGGTCAAATTCCATTTTTCTTGTCTAATACAAACTAAAGTGTCTAGTGCCCAGCTCATTGACATTCAGCCTCTTCTGGTTGATACTGGTAATAGATTAAATGACATGAAATCCTTAGAAAATGAAGGTCATTGTTATTTGCCACCCAGTGAAAAATGGAGGTCAGAGATACCTAGGAAAAGCTTTACCCAAAGTTATGTTTCTTAACCAGTAATGTAATGGTAACCAAGGGCAGTTTATTTGCCATTAAAAAGCAGTAAAGTGACACCTCTTCCCTGTATACCCTTGTCCCGTCTGCCCCTATGATGACAGTCATTTTGCTTCTCTTTATTGTGTTGGGGAGACAGTGAGGAAGACCTAAATGGATGGTTTCATGGGTATTTTGCTGAGTATCGACAGTCAGGAAGAGGTCACAAGGTAGAGGATTCCAAAGGAAGGTCTCTCTACTTGGTGACAATCTCTGGATATAGGATGTCAATGAAAGAGAAGGTATACCTCCTGAGTTTAAAGTGGGACCTGAGCTGGGCACAGTGGTGCACACTTGTAATTCCAGTGATTTAGGAGGCTGAGGCGGGAAGAGCACAATTTTAAGGCCAGCTTAGGCAAGTTAGTGAGATCCTATCTCAAACTAAAAATATCAAAGGCCCGGGGATATAGCCCAGAGGTAGAGTGCCCCTAGGTTCAATCCCCAGTACTGTCACAAAAAAGTGGGACCTGGCTCTTGTATCTTTCCCAGGATTTCATGCCTAGGCCAATGTTGTCAATTAGTCCCATCAAGCATAGAGTCAAGATTGTGTACTTACAGCTCAGTACAGTGGCACACATCTGGAATCCCAGTGGCTTGGGAAGCTGAGGCAGGTGGATTGCATGTTTAAGGCCAGCCTCAGCAATTCAGGGACACCCTGTCTAAAATAAAAAAATAAATAAAAGGCTGGGGATATGGCTCGATGGTTAAGACCCTTGGGTTCAATCCCTAGCACCCAAATAAATAAATAAATAAAAGTTTGTCTACTTGCTGGGACTGGTAATGTGCTGTCAACTCTCAGTGTGACATAGTCTAGGTCAAAGTCATATTTGCCTTAAAGTATTTTTCCATGCCTCTTATATACATGGATTATAGAAAGAGAATGTACCATAATGGATATTTTAAGGCAAGGTATTTGGAACTCTATATAGATTTTATACATAGAGGGAGGCAATTGTTTTTAGTAATATTTGATGAAATGACACAATATACATAAGGGCTGATGTGAAATGAATTTTTGTATTACATTTGTGACATGTGCTCATGTACAAAGTCCAGAGATTTCAGGATAGCACACTGAAAACTAACTACTGACAGTCATGTGCATAGAATTATACCCACTAGGACCATGTTGGAACATGGCCAGTTAGGCTTTTGTGTGGCAGTACTTGTTTTTTAATTTGGACTCTCATTGTGGATCTTTATCAAGCAAGCTTATACTTCCCCACTCAGAAATTTGAAAAAAAAAATTAGATGGCATTTTTATGTGTGCATGCAAGAGTAATATTTCCCTCCTGGGAACTGAAGGCCTGTCTCTCCAACCTTGAATGCTTGCTCCAGACTTCCTAAGGTCTAATCTGTGAGTTTGGAGAATAAGGGCCTGACATGGGTGGGAGACTGAGGAACACCAGTGGAGTTTGTTTCTTGCTTTGTGGTTCACTGTTTTATGCATCCTATAGTGTTTCTGGGACAGCAGCAGTCATTTTGAGTCTCCTACGAATGATGGTGATGGTGATGGTGGTGATGCTAAAGGAAATGAGGCATAGCTCCCGCTGATGAAAAGCCTGTGCTGAACACTGTGTGCAGGCATTTCCATTGGTTCCTCACCTAGCTATATAAAGCCCCTGTGTATTATGTATTGATATTACCTTCATTTTACAGGGGGCAATAAAGCATTATTGAATAAATATTTACCTTGCCATAGTAACAGAGCAAAAATATTATAGAGGTGGCAGGGACTCAGTCCAAGTTTATCTGACCCCAAATTTTGTGATATTTAATCACTAAGGTGCAAGAAGCATTTTCAGTAATGTTTTGTTCCCAGGAAAAGCAGTTGTTATCTGATCTTCTACCTGCTCTATATTTTCCAGTCGATATGGTAATCCAGCAGTCACTCTGGGTGTTCTTTTTTTTCTACAATCCTAAGGTAGCATTTATTATTTCTTAATTAATACATATAATTACTTCCCTTTAGTATTTGATGTTCTGCCATAATAAGCAGGTTTATAATTGAGGTAGAAGCCTTACTGGAGCAAGGCTTTGGGTTGACTGTTCTCTGGGTATTTTGCTGATGAAAAAATATAGAACACAGTCTGAACTCAATGGATTTCAGGACTGACTTCTCAGCTACTCTGTTCTTTTAATGAGAAGAACTGCAGAGGTTAGAGGCTCAGAGCAAGGGAGGACTGTTCTGATCAGGAAAGATGGAATAGC
>NW_026000272.1:14508114-14525312 GCF_001458135.2 Marmota marmota marmota
CTTTGGCAAATTGAAACATTTAGGATGGTGGCGGGGGGTTCTTATGTCCCATTTACCCCAAGGATGCTGGGTTTGTGTGTTGGTGAAGGCTGTGCTGGGTCAGCCTTAGGCTGTGAAGATGGCCATGGAGGTAGGTGGCTCTGCACCCTCTCTTGATGTTGGGCAGGTGAGTCAGGTGAGGGAGTTGTGAGAAGGAGCTGCTCCTGCTTTTGCTGAGTGGTTGGAACCTGGATGTGCTGTGTCCCTCATCTGATTCATATTCCAGATCTTTCTTCTGTGGCTTCCTGGGCTGCCTGGGTGCTGCCTGTGACATGCATTTCCCTGTGTCTGTCACACGAGAGCCTGGCTCAGGTTCTGGTTTTAACTGTTGTCCCCTCTTCCTCTTTCCCCAGTTCTCATACAGTCCAAATGTTTTTGCTATCAGCTCCTTGTTCATTCCTCTCATCCAGGTACTAAACAGGCATAACTCTGTTTAGCTTTCAAGGTCATAGGAGATCAGTCATGTCCAGAATGGTATGGCCATCTTTGTACATTCCTGATTGTAAAATTACCGCAAGGCTTTGTTTTGCATCTTTTGCAAATAGAGAAAGAACTTACACATTTTCTAAAGGAAATGCTCTAAGAGAAAGCTAGGGATAGGCCTCTTGTCTCTTTCAACACAGATAGTTATTTTTTTTTCCTTATTTTACTTTGCATTCGCCTTTACAATGTGCTAGTTTGAGACATAAGATTTTCCTTTCTTCCCTAACTGATGACTCCTGAACCTTGGCCAAAGTCATTCATGTACAGTTAGCTGTACAAAGAAGGACCTCCAGGACAAGTAACAAGTAAGACATATTGCTCCTCCTCTAACCTGCTTATGCTTATACTCTTTTTTTTAAAAAAAAGTTTTAGTTATAGATGGACACAATACCTTTATTTTACTTTATTTATTTATATGTGGTGCTGAGGATCGAACCTAGTGCCTCACACACTCTAGGCAAGTGGTCTATCACTAAGCCATAACCCCAGCCTGTGCTTTTACTCTTACTCATGTCCCCATGAAGAGATTTGTATGATCAATTAGATTGAGGTACAAGCATTAGACTCAGTGACAGATGGTTTATGTTGATACATTGGTGTTAATGCTTTTGAAGTGTGGGCTTTACTGTTTCTCTAAGATCCTGAGTCCTTGAGTGTTCTGGATGAGCTGCAGTTTGATCTCCCCCAGGTTATAAAGATTTGAACTTTGATATTTTTTACTATTGTTTATTTATTTTTTGCAGTGCTGATGATGGGACCCAGGGCCCTCTCACATACCTGGCAAGCACTTTATCATAAGTTACATCCCCAATCCTGATCTTTGACTTTTTAAAAAATATTTTAGTTATTTTTTTATTTATATGCAGTGCTGAGAATCAAACCCAGTGCCTCAGACACGTGAGGCAAGTGCTGCACCACTGAGCCACAACTCCAGCCCTGACTTTTTTCACCAGGGCTTAAACCCAGGGGCACTTAACACTGAACCACATCCCCAACCCTTTTTATTTTATTATTTTACTTTGAGACAGGGTCTTGCTAAGTTGTTTGGGGCCTCACTACATTGCTGAGGCTGGCTTTGAACTCATGATCTTCATGCCTTAACCTCCTGAGCCACCGGGATTATAGGCCTGTGCCACCATGCCTGGCTATGTTAAGGAACTTAGATGTGTAGGCCTCTTAGAGTTCCATTGAGTTCTTCTGTATAATGTGCAGTATCTCCTAAATCCCTTTGGGTTTTGATATTCTCCTCAGCCCATTGTATTCACTCCAAAACCACAATCTATAGATTACTCACTGCTGTAGCTCTTGTCAATTTACACTTTAGATTTGGATTTGCCTTCTGAACATTCCTTGTGTCTTGTTATTCATATGCTGACCTGTGCTGCTTTTGATCTTCCTGAGAAAGAAATAGCAGTGTCTGTGTTTCTCAGTGTCCCCATCTATCCAATGTTGCTGGCTTCACAGAATGCTGGAAAGGCCTATTGTAGAATCCAGTCTACTGTGAGCTTGGAAACTATAGCTGGTTTTTTTAGGGTGCTAACCCACAGGGTGTGCAGTGTCGTTTTAGGTAAGAACAGACACCTGTGTTTTTCTCTAGAGTACAGAAGAAATGGTTGTGGGAACTGGAGGTCATAGTCAAGCACTGAACCTCCTGTGCTTTCAAATGAGTCCTCCCTGCTCAAATGTTTTTAGATTTTGGAGTTCAAGGGGAAAGATACTATTAAGGACACTGAGCAAATGTATATTATGGCTTCTATAATATTTTTTTGATTCTGCAGTTGGTGTTTGATGTTTTGTATTTGTGGTGTTTTCATTTAACATTTTGTCCATGGGTTTCTGAATCTCAAATAATCATATCAGTTCTGCAGAAACTATGAACTCCAGGTGTAAGATCTCAACTCAATTAGTGGCCACAAGACATTAATTATTTTATTGTATTTTATTTTAGTACCGGGGACTGAACTCAGGGGCACTTGACCACTGAGCTCCATCTCTAGCCCTATTTTGTATTTTATTTAGAGACAGGGTCTCATTGAGTTACTTAGGGCCTCACAGTTGCTGAGGCTGGCTTTGAACTCACAATTCTCCTGTCTCAGCCTCCCAAACTGCTGGGATTACAGGCGTGCACCACCGTGTCCAGCTAAGACATTAGTTATTTATTGCTATGAATAAATTTTCCTTTGGGGCTGTGAATTTGGGATTAGTTTTATTTTGAAGCTTAGTTTCTTTACTTTGTTTGCAATATCTGCATTTGTGCTTACTCTTACACAAGTGATCTTGTAATATTATGTACTGGGGCATGTCACATGTATATGTACTGTGTAAGTGTCCTATATGTGGAAGGCAGCAGTTTCAGGCCAATTGGACTGTCCCATAGGGACCTCTTCAGTGAAACATTTCCCCATCCTTCTGGTTGTTCTGTAACTGAGTCCTCTGGCCAGAGCTATTTGGTTTTACCCTCCCACATTGCCATAATTGAACCAATGAGTTTTTCTCCTACTAATTTTTAATTTTGAAGATAGAGACCAAGACAGGATGATTGTCTAATAAGTCTCCTTAATGTCATTATTTTTGCAGATAATGTATTTAACAGCCTATCTGTTGAGTTTTACTGAGAAGTTATCATTTCTTTGCATAGAAATGTGTCTGTGGATTTGTTCCTGGATTTTGCACAATACTGTGTTTTCTCAATAAAATTTGTTTGTTGAAAAAATTCCTACATGAATGTTTGATTATTGAGAATGAATAAAAACTTTATCAAGCAGGGCATAGTAGTGCACACCTGCAGTCCCCAAAACTTGGGATGCTGAGGCAGGAGGATTATAAGTTTGAGGCTAGCCTTTGCAACTTAGGGAGATCCTGTCTTAAAATAAAAGAATAAATCATAAAAGGGCTACAAATATGGTTCAGTGGTAAAGCACCCCTGGGTTCAATTCCCACTACTGCAATAAATAAATAAATAGTATTGTATTATCTAATACCATCATATGAGAAGTGATTTTTTGCCCTTTACATGAGGACACTTATTTGGATATTGAGGGGTGCCGCAGTCTGGCTGGGCACAATCAGGAGCCACTTGTCAAAAGAAACTAACTTTATTTTTAGAACCACACACGCCAAACAAAACAGCCTCTCAGGAAAAATCCTCAGAGCCTCAACTGCCACCACCGGCTTTCCACAAGCCTCTCTCTCCCACACAAGCCTCTCTCCACCTCCCACAATCCTCCTGCTCTTGAGGCCGATTGGCTGGGTCACGTGGGCGGAGCCAAAAAAAGTCCCCCAATGAGCAGCTCCGTGGTCTGAAAGGGCAGGGAAACAGTCCAATGAGCATCACCACAGAGGAGCCAATCAGCTAGATGTTGCTGGGGCCGAGGAGCCAATCAGCTAGATGTTGCTGGGGCCGCTGTGAGCCAATCATCAGCCGGCAGCTGGAAGTTTGCTGGCAGCTGGAAGTTTGCTGGGGCCCCTTTGGCTGTGGCTCTCAACAGAGGGGTGGCATAATAATCTAATTCTGCTAAAGATGAGTCAGACATGGAGGGACTAGCAAGAGTCCAGCAGAAGGGTCAGTTCAGAAGTCTTAACACCAAAACTGGAAACAGTGATCAGAAAGTTGATTTCTGGTCCAGCCTGCATTATATTCTTGTTTCTTGAGTCTTAGAAATTTTCATTATACCACACTACCTGCCATTGAATGGATTTAATGAAGAGTTAAGATTCTTCTTGTCATCATCTGTTCCTTAAAAATATCAATACTTAGTGTATGTGGAGGCACATGCTTGTAGTCCCAGCTAATCTAAAGACTGAGGCAGGTGGATTACAGGTTTGAGTCTAGCCTGGGTAACTTAACAAGACCTGTATCTCAAAATAAAAAAAAAATAAAATAAAAAGACTGGGGTATAGCTCAGTGTTAAAGCACCACTGGGTTCAATCCCAGTACAAAAAACAAGAGTGTGTGTGTGTGTGTGTGAATACTTTTCTGACTATGTAAAATTTCCAATTAACTACAATTACATATCTATTGGACAGCTGAACATTGCTTAAACATTACGTAAATTAGCAGTTTTATTTGGTAACTAGGTGCTGGAGCCTCCATCCCCTCAAAATTTCAAGATATGTGTTATTGTCCTAAGGAACTTTTAGTTTTATAGTCATTAGAATATCTCCTCAGGGCAAAAGATAATAAGACTTTTATGGTCAGTCCTGTCTGTAGATTTGCCATGTTGGATGGTTGGGCTTAGGTCTGTCCCTGGGGTTTCATAGACATCTTGTCTGCAGAGGTCTTTGAATCTATACTTGCCATTCATTCTAGAGGTTCTTTCCGAGACATCTCAAGTCCTACTTCAGAGTTCAAAGATCTTTCTCTCTTGGTTCCTCATTGCGGCTGGAACTTTATTTCTATCCTCATTTTGACCTTCTGGGTATTAAGGAATGAGTCACCCATCAAGTCACTTCCACTTCCCTATGATTACCCATGCCCACATGGTATTCTACCCACATAGTGGGTGCCCCTTTCCTCAGGAATTCTTGGGAATGCTGGTCCAGGTAGTAGCTCCATTTCAGCAATGATATAGCCACTTGTGGGCATAGATGGCCTTTTCACACTTGTGATGGTGGTCTAATAATGAATCCTTGTCATTGTTCAGCTGAGGCTTGCAATGCTGAACTCTACTATTATTGCTGTTTTCCCTGTCTCCAGTCACACAAATCATTGAATACTGATGAAATGCCTAGGGGTTATGATAACTTCTTGTTGAGAGCCACAGCCAAAGGGGCCCCAGCAAACTTCCAGCTGCCAGCAAACTTCCAGCTGCCGGCTGATGATTGGCTCACAGTGGCCCCAGCAACATCTAGCTGATTGGCTCCTCGGCCCCAGCAACATCTAGCTGATTGGCTCCTCTGCGGTGATGCTCATTGGACTGTTTCCCTGCCCTTTCAGACCATGGAGCTGCTCATTGGGGGACTTTTTTGGCTCCGCCCACGTGACCCAGCCAATCGGCCTCAAGAGCAGGAGGATTGTGGGAGGTGGAGAGAGGCTTGTGTGGGAGAGAGAGGCTTGTGGAAAGCCGGTGGTGGCAGTTGAGGCTCTGAGGATTTTTCCTGAGAGGCTGTTTTGTTTGGCGTGTGTGGTTCTAAAAATAAAGTTAGTTTCTTTTGACAAGTGGCTCCTGATTGTGCCCAGCCAGACTGCGGCATTTGGTGGCTCGCACGGGGAGCGACTGAGGGTAAGTGAACTGCTCGCCCCTGAGGGCAGGGCAAGAGGATGGGTAGCCATTTTAAGATTCTTCTTTTGTTATTTTGTTTCACTTTTGTTTTAAGTTGCCTGTCCCTGGAGATGTGTAAGATGGAAGAAAAACCGCTCACATCTGAGGAACAGATAGGGAGAAAGGACGGATGGACATTTCAGGAGGCTATTATAATGATTTTGTGTTGTTCCAATTTTGTTTCACTCAGTTTCAGTTTTGTTAGGCGTTATCTTGTTGAGTTGTATTATAGTAGAAATACGGGATCAGAAATTAGTAAAAAACAAACTGAAAGAGTGTTAAGTAAATTGTTAGAGGAAGGAGGCATCTCAGTAAAATCAAGAACAATCAGGGCATACGTTGATACAATACAAAAATGTAGCCCATGGCTTTTTAAGGAGGAGTTGTTAAATATATCACAATGGAACCATCATGGTGAAGATTTAAAAAGAATAGAAAAGAAAAGCCCAGGGACTCTGCCAGTTGGCACATTGCCATTGTGGACGTTCATATCTTGTTTGCTTAGTCCAAAGCCTTCAGTTCAGACAATGGTAGAGGAAGAAGAAGACATAATGATTCAAGTAAAAGAGAAGGTCTCTCAAGTTAGTCAGACAGAGGAAAAGATTCAAGTAAAAGAGAAGGCCTCTCAAGCTAGTCAGACAGAGAAAGAAAGTGTAAAACAGAAAAAGCCATCAGGGGGAAAGTTACAACAGGAGACTGCTACTAACACCTTTCTATCACCAGAGGACGTAAGTGTCCAACTAACAAGGCCACCTCCATATGCTGGGAGGTCCCCAACCCCCGCAGTTGATAGTTGGGATCCTGAGACAAGATCTCAAATATTAACATGCCCTGTATTTGAGGCAGGAGGGCAGCGATTTTACCAAGTTTTAAATTTCAAAACAGTGAAGCAGCTAAAAGAGGCTGTAACAACCTATGGTCCTCAAGCACCCTTCACTGTAAGCATGGTCGAATCCATTAACAACTTGAACATGACGCCAGCAGATTGGGCTAATATGTGTAAAGCTGTGCTAAATGGAGGACAATACCTGTTATGGAAGGTTGCCAATGAGGAATTTTGCAAGGAGACGGCTAGGCGAAATGCAGCAGCTGGTTATCCTCAGAGAAATCTAGATATGTTGTTAGGAAAGGGACCTTATGAGGATCAGCAGCAACAAATTGCATATGATCCTGGTGTATACGCACAAATTGCTGCAGATGCAATTAAGGCATGGAAGACTTTACAAGGACATGGAGGTTTACAAGGTCAATTATCTAAGGTAATACAAGGAGCTAATGAACCTTATGCTGAATTTGTAGATAGGCTTATTCAAACAGCTACCAGAGTTTTTGGGAATACAGAACAAGCAATGCCATTACTAAAACACCTGGCTTATGAGCAAGCGAATCGTTGGTGCAGAGATATCATTAGACCATGGAAACATGAAGATTTAAACACATATATTAAATTATGTAGAGACATTAATGAACAAGAGCAAGTCGTGGCAGCTGCAGTAAAACAGGCTTTAGATGCCAGAGACATTAATGAACAAGGGCAAATTGTGGCAGCTGCAGTAAAACAGGCTTTAGATGCCAGGCCAAGAACATGCTACAATTGTGAACAAACAGGACATTTTAAAAGGAATTGCCCCATTGGAGGAGGGTTTAACAAAACTAGGTATCAAAGGAGTAGAATACCAGGTATTTGCCCACGATGCCGTAGAGGGAGACATTGGGCTAATGAATGCCGTTCTCAAACCACCATAGAGGGTACTCCATTATCAAAAAACGAACAAGGACCAGGTGTTTATCCACGATATCGTGGAGAAAGGCATCGGGCTCCATTGCCAAAAAATGGACAGGGGGGCCCAATGCTCCGGGGCCCAAAACCACAAATATACGGAGCACTGGAGGAACCCAGCAACCCCATCAGGGTAGTGCCCAGGACACATTGTCCATCAGATCCCTCATCAGACAAACCAGAGGGAGCGCAGGGTTGGACATCTGCGCCTCCGCCAGAGCAGTACTAACTCCAGAGATGGGAGTTCAAATCATTCCCACAGGGGTGAAAGGACCTCTTCCCAAAGGAACAGTAGGCTTATTATTGGGACGCAGCTCTTCTACTCTAAAAGGACTTATGATAAGTCCTGGGGTAATTGATCCCGATTATGAAGGTGAAATAAAAATTATAGCCAGTTCTCCAAAGGGTATATCAGTAATTTCACCAGGAGATAGAATAGCACAGTTACTAATAATACCCAGCCTACATGATAAATTTTCCAGTCGTACTGTAGAAAGAGGTTCCAAGGGATTAGGCTCCACAGGTGTAGATTGGGCTATGCTTTCTTTAAATTTAGATTCTCGCCCCATGCTAAAACTAAATATTCAAGGACATGAATTTAATGGGCTACTGGATACAGGTGCAGACCTTAGCATCATCTCTCGTCAAGAATGGCCAAAACATTGGCCATTACAACAAGCCACTCAAACGCTTCGAGGCCTAGGAGTGGCGACTAATCCCCATAGAAGTGCAATGGTATTAGATTGGAAGGATCCTGAAGGATGTGAAGGAACTATACAGCCATATGTATTGGATCATCTTCCCGTAAATTTATGGGGACGAGATGTCCTAGATCAATTAGGTTTGACATTAACAAATAACATCAACCAAAATGCACCCACTATTATGACTAGACAAGGTTTTAGGAAAGGAAAAAGATTAGAAAAACAAGAACAAGGTATAGCAGCACCAATACAAATAGATCAAGGAACAGACAGACATGGGTTGGATTTTCAGAAAGGGCCACTGAGACAATAAAAATTACTTGGAAATCAGAAAGACCAGTATGGGTTCCTCAGTGGCCCCTGACTAAAGAAAAGATACAAGCAGCCCATGACCTGGTCAAACAACAATTAGCAGAAGGACATATACAACCTTCTGTATCTCCCCATAATACTCCCATTTTTGTCATCAAAAAGAAATCTGGTAAATGGAGATTATTGCAAGATTTAAGAGCCATTAATAATGAGATGGTTATTATGGGACCTGCTCAATCAGGGATTCCTCAATTGTCTGCTTTGCCAAAAACCTGGTATGTTTTAGTTATAGATATTAAAGATTGTTTTTTTTCAATTCCAATTCATCCTGAGGATAGTCCACGTTTTGCATTTACTATCCCTGCACTGAATCATGAAGGTCCTGATCAGAGATATGAATGGAAAGTACTCCCTCAAGGGATGGCTAACAGCCCAACTATGTGTCAAATTTATGTTAACAAAGTAATCCAGCCACTTAGAAATCAAAATCCTGAACTACAAATATTTCACTATATGGATGATGTATTATTAGCACACAAAGATAAAAACACATTGCTAGAATGTTATGCCACACTTACAAACTTATTAAAAAATTATAATCTAGAGATAGCAATAGATAAAGTACAATTAAATTTTCCAATTAATTATTTAGGAGTTCTATTATCCTCAACCATGGTCCGTCCACCAAAAATTCAAATACGAGTAGATCAACTCAAATCACTTAATGACTTTCAAAAGTTATTAGGAGACATAAATTGGATAAGGCCTTATTTAGGTATACCAACAGGAGAGTTGGGACCTTTATTTGATATCCTAAAAGGTCCATCAGATCCAAATTCACCCCGAATGTTAACGCCTGAAGCAAGAAAGGCATTAAAAATCATTGAAACATATATGGAAAATATGCATTTGGATAGAATTGATATAAGTTTGCCTTTATTATTTATTGTACTACCAACAAAAAATATTCCTACAGGAGTATTTTGGCAAGAAGGTCCATTATTATGGATACATTTATCTTATTCTCCTAACACTATTCTTACTAGGTATCCTGAGGCTGTAGGACAATTAATACTCAAAGGAATAAAAGCAGCAAAGGGAGTGTTTGGAATTTCTCCCAATAAAATTATTACTCCATATACTATGAATCAAATTGATGAGTTAGCTAATGAGTTAAATACTTGGGCAATAATCATGTGCAAATCTAATGTTTCATTTGATAACCACTTACCATCTAATCCTTTATTGTCTTTTTGGTCATTGCATCCTGTAATTTTTCCAAAAATGACAAGAAAAACACCTATCATGAATGCTCCAAATATATTCACTGATGGGTCAAATAATGGTACAGCAGCAGTAGTTACCCCTGATCAAACTTTTACATTTTTAGTACCCAAACAATCAGCTCAAAAGGTAGAGCTTAATGCAGTTTTACAAGCTTTTGTGATGTTTAAAGATTCTGTATTTAATTTATTTTCTGATAGTCAGTATGTAGTTAATGCTATAGTATCTCTTGAAGATGCTGGTAGGATTTCCCCTTCTTCTACTGTTTTCTCTTTGCTTTCCACTATACAAAGTCTAATCTGGGACAGAAAAGATCCATTCTTTATAGGACATATCAGGGCACATACAGGATTGCCTGGAGCCCTTAGTTTGGGCAATGATTTAGCAGATAAAACTACACATGACATACATATTTTCTCTACACTAGAAGAAGCTATAAATTTTCATAAAAAGTTCCATGTCAATGCTAATACTTTACAAAAGCGTTTTAAAATAACTAAGGAACAAGCTAGACAAATAATAAAACAATGTCAAAATTGTGTGACCTTTTTACCACAAGTTAATCTTGGAGTCAATCCTAGAGGATTGATACCTAACCATATTTGGCAGATGGACGTCACACACTTGCCAGAATTTGGAAAATTAAAATATTTGCATGTTACAGTTGATACTTCTTCTGGATTTTTGATGGGCTCCCTTCATGCCGGAGAAAAAACTAAAGATGTTATAGCTCATTGCTTACAAAATTTTGCCACTGTGGGTGTTCCAAAACAGTTAAAAACAGATAATGCCCCTGGTTATACTTCTACCTCTTTTAAACAATTTTGCTCAACATTTGGCATTACTCATATAACAGGAATCCCATACAATCCACAGGGACAAGGCATAGTTGAAAGAGCTCATCAAACTATTAAAATGTACTTATTAAAGCAAAAAGAAGGAATTGGGAAGGGGTATATATTCCCCAAAGATAAACTTAAAATAACCCTTTTTACTCTAAACTTTTTAAATTTGGATTCATCAGGACTTAGTGCTGCGGAAAGGCATATGTGTCCAAAAAATGTACATAAGCCCAAGGTACTTTGGAAGGATATTCTAACAGGACAATGGAAAGGTCCTGACCCAGTAATTGTCTGGAGTCGGGGGTCTGTTTGTGTGTTTCCACAGGGAGAACAGCAGCCGATTTGGATTCCAGAGAGATTAACCAAGGTCCTGACCCAGTGATTGTCTGGAGTCGGGGGTCTGTTTATGTGTTTCCACAGGGAGAACAGCAGCCGATTTGGATTCCAGAAAGATTAACTAAAGCGATTTCTACAGACCAAAAAGAAGATGATTTGGCTCAAATCCATAACAACTGATATCCAAAACTCCAGTTTGGCTATTCTTACATCTGCAACAGAACCAGGATGCTTTTTTCAATATCTATTTTATTATTGCCCTTTGCCATATCATGAAGTTCTATTTTGTTTTTTGAGCTCATACAGACCTAGGTTAATGTTTTGCTGATCAGTTCTATTTTTTGACTATAGAGTTTTTAAACATTGCAATGGAGATTTCACCTGTAAAAAGTTATAAGGCCTTTACTATAATGTTATGTGTTGTATGTATTATATTATGTGTGCACACTTGTGTTTTGTGTTATATGTTTGAATGTATGTATGTCCATATATCATATATGATGAGCGCTCATGATAAAATGGATCCAAATATTTTTTTTTAATTCACGTGATTTAAATGGTTTAATTTAATTGGGTAAACAGCTGTTAAAGATTGTTTTAATATGTGAACACAAAAGAAGGTTAACAGATCTGTTTGTTTACTTTCACCTTTCCTTTTCATTATATTTAATAATTCTCTTAAAGATAATGTAAATTGTTAAGAAAATTGTTTTCTTTTAGTGCCTTCTGTAATGTTACATAATTTTTTCTTTAGCCATTATTGCCAGAATTCCTATCTTCATCCCAGTGCTGGTGAAGTCAAAGATAAAACCAATCTACAGCTTCTACAATAGCCATCACTGAACTGCTTGCAGAACTTGCCTGGACACATTGTGAGCTCACCTGTATGCATTGTGAACTATCTGTTGGTGCAGCGACTTGTGGTAGTGTTGGGGTATTTTTGCTGATGATGTCATCGGTGGTACAATTTTTCCAAAAGGAGCCGTCAATTGGCTTGGTGTATCTTCCTCCCTTCTGCTTGTCATGATCGTCCAGCTAAAATTTGGGGGCCAACAGAGGTGAGGCAAAGAACCTCACCCCCCCGCTGGTACAAAGACCTCTCCACAGGTGTGGCTGTATACTGGACCGGTAGTCAGTGACGGGTAAGATCCAATTGCAATGGTACCAACCTAAGGACCATATGTACTATTGGACAACCTAAGGCAGGCACGGTCCCTAAGCCACATGCTTGTTGTTTAAACAGAGAGGGGGAGATGTTGAGAGCCACAGCCGAAGGGGCCCCAGCAAACTTCCAGCTGCCAGCAAACTTCCAGCTGCCGGCTGATGATTGGCTCACAGCGGCCCCAGCAACATCTAGCTGATTGGCTCCTCGGCCCCAGCAACATCTAGCTGATTGGCTCCTCTGCGGTGATGCTCATTGGACTGTTTCCCTGCCCTTTCAGACCACGGAGCTGCTCATTGGGGGACTTTTTTGGCTCCGCCCACGTGACCCAGCCAATCGGCCTCAAGAGCAGGAGGATTGTGGGAGGTGGAGAGAAGCTTGTGTGGGAGAGAGAGGCTTGTGGAAAGCCGGTGGTGGCAGTTGAGGCTCTGAGGGTTTTTCCTGAGAGGCTGTTTTGTTTGGCGTGTGTGGTTCTAAAAATAAAGTTAGTTTCTTTTGACAAGTGGCTCCTGATTGTGCCCAGCCAGACTGCGGCAACTTCTAGCTTCAGTTTTTGAGAATCATACAAATGACTGAGTCTCCTATTCAGTTAAAGGGCCCCAGCTGCTTGCTCTATAAATAAACTTTTAAAAGAGTTGTAATTAGACCAAGCTGAATCCTTTTTGACATCAAGACAGGCTCAGGTAGCTTGAGTAGTGGCCAAACTTAGCAGGCATTATCCTCAGAGAGAAAACCCAATAAGGAGATTCAGAGCTTGACCAGTCAAGGGTCAACAAACACCTGACCACACTCCCAATATAGGAAGGGTGTGTAGTCCTTGTTATGTATGATGTATATCTCAACCATTGTGAGAACCTGTCCCCTGACTTGGTATAGTCAATAGAAACATTTGGGTTTCTGAGGCTCTTGAGAGTAGAGAGAAAAGAAGTCAGTATCCTGGGAAACCACCCAGAAATCAGCAAAAGATTGTTATAAGGTGTATTTTTCCTTAAGGTCCTGGCTGAGATGCCATAAACAGTTCAGGTCAGCCAACATAATGACCCTCAGAGCCTAACAGTAGTTCCTATTGGCTATGTGAATGTTACCTCGAACAAAATGAACCAGACAAAGTAGAGGGCAACATGAAGAGACCGGGTCACTCAGCAATTGGCAGAGAATCAAGAGTCTTGCCCTTTGCAGAGAGACATTTCTCCATCTATTTCAGAAAAAGATAAATAGTTACTGAGTTTTGTCTCTGTGTTATAATTTGCCCAAGAGGTATCCTCTAAAAGATCCTATTAATGCAGGGATATCAGGGATATTCAGAGGTAAAATGATTAGATCATGGGAGCTGTAACCTCATTGGTCCATCCTGGTTTGAATGGACTGGTTGGGTGGTAACTGAGGCAGGTGGGGCATGGCTGGAGGAGGGAGATCTTTGGGGGCATGCTCTTGAAGGGTGCATCTTCTTTGTGCTTCATTGTGGTTCGTTCTCTCTCTCTTTTTCTCTCTCCCCCATCAGCAGAGCAGCTTTCCTCCACCACAATTTCCCCATGATGTGCTTCTTTACCTTGGGCCCAGAGTGATGGACTGGCCATATATGGATTGAGGCCTCTGAAACTGTGAGCCAAAAATAAACTTTCCCTCCTTTAAGTTGTTCTTGTCAGGTATTTTGGTCATAGTGTTGCAAAACGGACTAAATCACTTTGGTTGGAATATTCCATAAAAGATGTTCTCCCTAGGAGATTTTGACAGTAAGGATCCTCAAGGATTATGTGTTTCCTTGTTGAGAGTATTTTTGCATGCTATTAAATATCTCAAGGATGCATGAAAGTATGAATCTTCATTGAAGGCCTTTGCCTTTACCTTGAGTTTTGATCTGTTTCTGTCTGCCTTAATTAAAGGACCTAATTTTCTTTGTGGTCTCAATAAGTTAGTCAGAAAGCTTCTAAGCTCAGCATGGTGACAGATACCTGTAATCCCAGCAATTTAGGAGGCTAAGGCAGGAGGATTGCAAGTTCATAGGCCAGACTCAGCAACTTAGCAAGATCCTGTCAGAAAATAAAAATAAATAAAAAGGACTCACTAGCACAGTGGTAGAGTGACCCTGGGTTTAGTCCCCAGTACCATACGCACTACACAAACAAACAAAAAAAAAAGGAGAAGGAAAAGGAGGTAAAAGGAGGAGGGAAAGAAGATGAAGAGGAGGAAGAGCTTCTAACAAAGGCTGAGGCAGTGTGTATGGGTTTGGAGCACTACATAGTAGCACAGTTTCAAGCACAGTAACTGTTCAGTGTGATGTTGTCATGAGGGTTCTTCTATTTTCTCTACTTTCCATCTCCCAGTCTTTCCTCTTCCTCTTTGTTTAGAACAGTTACTTTATTGTGAACTAGACGAAAGGCAGTTTTTTTTTAATAAAGACAGAATATTTTGCTTTTCCAAATGGTCCCCAGGAAGGAAGCCATGATCCCCCTAACTAACTTAACATGGTGGGAAGATGGGAAAATTGTATCCTGAGATATTGAGGAAAGCACAACATTTTAGAGTGGGGAATTGGGAATAAGAATTAAGAGTATGCATCTGTGGGAAAGAGATAGAACACTAGTGTATTAGTCATCTGTGTGTCACTGTGACCAAAATATCTGACAAGAAAAACTTAGAAGAGGAAAAGTTTACTTTGGCTCGTGTTTCATAGGTTTAGTCCATGGTGGGCCAACTCTATTGTTCTGGGCTCAAGGTGAGGCAGAACATCATGGCAGAAGGGTGTGGTGGAAGAGATCTTAAATATTCTTTTGAGACAGGGTCTTAATAAGTTGCCAAGGCTGGCCTCCAACTCTCTATCCTCCTGCTTCAGTCTCCCAAGTAGCTGGGATTAGAGGCATGTACCACCCAGCTCTAAAGATTTTTACTGCTCTAATAAAATAATGTATGGGTCTTAACATCATAATTGGAAATTTGAGATTTTAGGCTCAGCACCCTTTCCAGAAGTGTTCAGAAGCTTCCTGTTGAATTGCTGTCTTGTTCACAACAGGGACTGGGATGACCAGGTGAGGGAGAGGGGTGAGGTTTAGAGAGAGATTGATAAAGAATCACCAGTGATGAGAACAGGACCAAAGTCAGAGCAGGGCAGGGCTGAATGTGTTTTTTTGATACCATGAAATGTAGGGGTGGAGTAAAGTTAATGTTATTACTAAGCATTTTCTCTGGCCATGGCGGCAATTTATATAGTGTGTAAATCTCATAAGATTGTAACCCTCTCCACCACTGTGACAAATGTAATATGCTTCATGTTGACCTCATGTAAGATGTTATCAGATTGATATTGTTCCTACTTGAGGCCTCATGCCTTGAAGCTGGAATAGTGAGGCGTCCTAGATGATTTCCCCTAGGCTAAAAATACTTTTTTTTTTTTTTTGGTATCAGGGATTGAATTCAGCAGCACTCAACCACTGGGCTACATCCCCAGATGTATTTTGTATTTTATTTAGAGACAGGGTCTCTCTGAGTTGCTTAGCACCTTGCTTTTGCTGAGCTGGTTTTGAACTTGCAATCCTCCTGTCTCAGCTTCCTGAGCTGCTGGGATTACAGGTGTGTGCCACTGTGCCCAGCATTAAAAATGCTTTCTAATAGAAAACTTCACCTAATCTTTAATCTAGCTCCCCTTCTTCTAAACTTCACATGGATTGCTGATCTCCATTTTAATAAGATAATATTATACAAAACATCACATTTAAAACAGCACAGTGACTGGTGCATACCTGTATTTGTGCCAGTTGTAGGCAAATAAAACCGGCTGAAGATTTCTCTTCAGTGCTAGGGTCACTGTGAAACAACTCTGGCAGGGATTTCGGTGAGTAATCTGCTATTGAATGGAAGGATTGATGACCTCCAGTGTCTTGTAGTCTTATTTCAAATATCAGGTTCAAGCTCCTTATTGCAGGGTCCCATGAGGCTGCTGCAAGGGATGAATAAGTTCAGTTTTTAAAATTTCTATTTTTACATCATATACATACTTTAACAATTATGCTTTTTTCCTCCCATAAAAGAAACAAGAACATATTTCAATTGGCTTTTACATGAAAGGGAGAGATCAGCACTGGGGAAATAAGGATTCCTGGCCCCTAAGTCTAAGTAAGTGCAAAAGGAAACCTGGAAGATGTGAATTGACTCTGCGCAGTAGCCACACCTCCTTGTAGCAAAGGTAGCATGGGAATATGGCAAAAAGACACCTGGACAGAGAATCAGCAGAACACTTAAGTTAGGTAAAATGTAATGGCAAATGCAAAGCAAAGGTGAAATGGCATCCCAAGCATGACAATGAGAACAAAGTCTGTAGTCAGTGCCAAGGGTGGGACAGGGAATGTGGAAGGAGTTTTATAACACAAAATCACTGATTTTTTAGAACTCTTTTACAAATCACTATCTAGATGCAGCACTCCTTTCAGAAGCATTTAACTTCATTTTGAATCACTATGTCGACGTATACGATTTTGCAATGTCAAAATCACCACCCTGCCTTAAGAGTTGCAATTTATCTAATATTTCAAAAATGGTTGAAACAACTATCTTGATAGATATTATCAGAAAAACCAGTTAGGCCAGGCATGATGGGGTATGCCTATAATTCCAGCTACTTGGGAGGCTGAGGCAGGATGATTGCAAGTGTGAGGCCAGCTTCAGCAACTTAGGGATACCCTATCTCAAAATAAAATTTTAAAAAAGGGCCGAAGAAGCCAGGTATGGTGGCGCATACCTGTAATCCCAGCGGCTCAGAGGCTGAGACAGGAAAATGGTGAGTTCAAAGCCAGCCTCAGCAATGGCAAGGCACTAAGCAACTCAGCAAGACCCTGTCTCTAAATAAAATACAAAATAGGGCTGGAGATGTGGCTTAGTGGCAGAGTGCCCCTGGGTTCAATCCCTGGTTACCACCCCCCTCAAATAAAAGGGCTGAGGATATAGCTCAGTAGTAAAGTATCCTTGGGTTCAGTCTCTAGTACCAAAAAAAAAAAAAAAATT
>NW_026000272.1:14528472-14541874 GCF_001458135.2 Marmota marmota marmota
TAGCAATAAAAGACTTAACTTCTCTTTCTTCCCAGGAGCTCACCAATAGCAAGATCAGTGAAAATGTTGTTTGTTTTAAAGCTTTTTTAGGCAGTAATGGGGATGGAACTGAGGGTCTCACACATACTAAGCAAGTACTGTATAGTACCACTGAGCTACATCCCCAACCCTTTAAGCATTTTTTTCAGCCTTCAATCTAACTTTCAAGCACTTTTTGTGGGGTACTGGGGATTGAACCCAGGGGCACTTTACCATTGACCTACATCCCAAGCCCTTTTTATTTCTTATTTTAAGACTGGGTTTTGCCAAGTTGTTGAATCTGGCCATGAATTTAAGATCCTTCTGCCTTAGCCTCATCAGTTGCTGGGGTTATAGGTGTGCATAAGATGTTTGTGTCTCTTCATGCATACACCAAAAAAAAAAAAAAAAAAAACCATGTGAGGAAGAAGATACCCAGCAAGCACCAAGAACACAATTATGTCAAGCCTTTCATCCTCCAGAACCATAAGAAATGAATATTTGTTGGTTAAGCCATTGAGTTGATGGTATTTTTATAACAACACAAAGTGATTAAAAAAATACACCTTCAAGAGCATATTCAGGTTCCTTTCAGTAGAGATTCTTATACATTTGCTAGAATTATTGGTTTAGTTTATTCTGACTCTGCTTAGTTAAACATTACAACATTCTTGTATTGTAGATTTTAATTTTGGAAATTGCTTTTTCTCATTTTGCTCATCATGATCTTATTCAAAATTACAATATTCCCTTCAAGTTACTTCCACCTATAAAGTTGTTTGCAGCTCAAGATCACACTTTGATTGATTGGGTGATCCAAGGTCGACGTATTTAGAGGAAAGAAAATATCTGTGTGTGTGGTTTTCTGGGGACCAAACCAAAGATATTGCACATGTTAAAGGTGTTCTATCACTGAGCTATATCACCAAGCCCAGAAAATGCCTTTTATTTGATCATCCTCACTGGCTAGTGATTTAGTCAAAGGGTTGTGTGGGAATTATCCAGAATAAAAGTGTCCTAACTTCCTCTTTACTGAGTAATGAAACATTGTAATGAAAATGCATGTTGTGGGGCTGGTTGAGGCTCAGCGATAGAGTGCTCGCCTCACACGTGTCAGACCCTGGGTTCTATCCTCAGCACCACATAAAAATAAACAAGTGAAATAAAGGTGTTGTGTCCAACTACAACTAAAACATAAAATATAAAAAAAAAGAAAATGCATGATGTAGGAACATAGTTTTTGTTGTATTTAATATAGATAGTTTCACTCAGTTGTATGTGATATTTATGCAAGGGCCATGTTGATCTTTTGTGTATCATTCCAATTTTTGTAAATGTGCTGCTGAAGCAAGCACAAGAACATAGTTTTGAAAGACCCATTCTAAAAAATGATTTTCTTGTGAGCCCTACTTCTTTATTAACTTTATATTTCACAGATGACAGTGTTCACTTGCACACTTTTGGGCAACATTTTTTTTTTTTGTACTGGAGTTTGAACCTAGGGTCATGTAACCACTGAGCCATATCCCCAGCTCTTTTAATTTCTTAAATTTTGAGACAGGGTCTCACTAAGTTGCTTGGGGCCACCCTCAATGGCTGAGGCTGGCTTTAAGCTCTGGATCCTCTTGCCTCAGCCTCTGGAGCCACTAGGATTAGAGGAGAGTGCCACCACACCTGGCAGGCAGCTTCTTTTTTCAAAGGACCATTGATTTTAAGTTACTTAGAGTCTCATCTTCATTTGCATGTAAAAAGCCAAAGAGGTGCTCTTTGTTTCTTTTTCTCCTGGGCTGGTATCTTTTGTCTGTCTGAGTAGTTTCTCACAATGACTTCCTAAAGATGTCAGTTTCATCCCCTTTTGTACTACTGACTTAACACAGATTCTCCTTTTTGATTCACAGGGACCATTTCTGGGCAAATGGCTCAACACTTGGTAAACACTGAGAATTTAGAGAATACTGATGATCTGATATAATCAGGTTCTTAGGAAGAGGACTCAGTAAATATTTATAGAATACCTCTCTTACCCAGAGGACTCTGCTAAGCACTGCTAGAGATAACAATTTACGGAGAGATACTAGATGAAAATAAGACCCCTGTCCTTCAGGGAAGCATAACAAGTAGAAAATGCATAGGATATGGCAACAGGTGACCTAAACTCCTGTCTTAAATCTGCCACTAGTAATCCCTGCAATCCTTAGGAAGTAATGTCATACTTTTCATTTTCTTTCTTCCTTCTTTTGTCTTTTTTTTTGTGGCACTGGGGATTAAAACCAGAGCCTCATGCAAAAAGTCTACCACTGAGCTACAACCCAAGCTTCTTAATTTCTTTATATGTAAAAGAGAAATGTAAATAAAACCTACTTCAAAAGGTTAAAATGTACCTAATAAGAATAAAGCAAGATAATTGTGGGTAAGGACTTGCTAACAAACCAGAAAACTGTTTTAAAAATGTAAGGAAATGTTGTTCCGGATCTAGTGAGGGGCCCTACAAGGACCAGTTCTGCTTTACTCTTGGAGGCGGCTGACAAGTTTAGTGAGGACAGCTCTAACTCTCCGGGACTCAGGAAGGCCCACGGCAAGGTGCTTGTAGCAGAGTGTACAGGTGTCCCCGCCTATGTGAGCTTTACGTGGTCCCTTGTAGAAAGGGCTACCTGTCGCTGGGAAGCCAGCAGAAACAACGTGGATTCTCAACACTGCAAATTGGGGACAGGAAACCTTGGCACCAGAAGTCAGTAGGCTACTTCGCTTCAAGGTGACTGACGGTTTGCGGGGCTATCGTAGACTTGCAGTAGACCTGGAGACTCGGTGGCATTAATCCCAGTGCAAAATTGGAGCTGGAAGCAGGATCCTTCGGGATGGCAAGGACTCGCGGGACAGTTCCTGAGTTGGCTAGGAAGACACTTCACAGGTAGAGGTGGGAAGATGACTGGGCGTGGCTGTCAACGCAGCTACCGGAAGCGCATATTTCCTTTTCCGGTTGGGGTTCGGACCACAGACCCGAGACCCAAGAAATAGGAAGTTGGGGTGCGGTGTTGGGGAGGTGGAGAGACCGGGTGGGTGTCTGCTTTTTCAAGGCCCCTGCTCCCCAGAGGCCTTGGAGCTTCTCTCGCCAGGCGTTTTCTTTACCTGGCCTCCCCGAGTGGCGCGCGAGTGGAGTTCCGCTCTATAGAGCGGCGGGGAGGCGTGGAGACTTTATAGTGGAACTGAGAAAAAGGAAAGTGGCCGCCACCCAAGCCCAGAGTTGACTGGAGGTAACGGAGAAACTAATCTACCCTTTGGATTCGGTTGGCGAGCCCCCGAGAGACAGCGGTCGCTCCTGCCTTTTGCAGCCGTTGGGGTTGCTGCATGGCGGCGAGTGGGGGCGGGGATGGGACTCGGCGTCATTCAGTACGCGGTGGCTTCGTTGCCAGGCGGCAGATCCGCGGGAGAGCGGGCGGGACTTGTCATCTGCACGGCCACTTTTAATCTCTAGAAGCAACCTCTTTATACCCAATGTACAAATATAACCCAGAGATGCTGGTGAAACACACTCAGACTACTCACATGCAGAGTGCCTACCGGCATCCCTGTGGCCTATCCAGAAGGTGCAGCAAATTGGTGGTGGGGACTGGGACAGTTGTGTCCACCACTGTACCTAGCGAAATTTCCCGATTTCCACTAGCTTATGAACATAACGCTAGAGAAGGGGCCATTTCAGCCCTAAAGACACTGGATTCTGTTGACACAAAAATCTAGGAAGTGTCCCTGTACCTCCTGAGCCTGCCTGGACAGCAAGGAACCAACCATTTCTTTGAATACCCATGACATTCTGAAAAGAATTTTTTCACTGTCACTGCTGATCAGATTGTCAATTCTATCCTCAGACTTGAGGATAGGGAAAGTCATTTCCTGAGGAACTGCAAAGTCAGGAGAAAGGTTACTCTTACTCAGATCCTCCCTGTCTATAAGAACCTTAATGCGTTCATCCTTCCTTCCCTCCCTTCCTTCCAGGTCTCCCTTCGTTCCCCCTCTTTCTCTCCCTTCCATCCTCCCTCCCTCTCTCTCTTCCTACCCCCCTTTCTGTCTCTTTCTGTCTTCTACCTGGCATTTGGATATATTGTAAACAAAGGCCAGATGTAAGTTTTTTTTTTCCAGTTAAAGTAAGCACAAGAAATAAAAGACGGTACAAATCTCCACATGCCCTTTGTAAATCTTCCAAAGAAGTGCAGCTGTCCCCAAATTTAATCTGGTTGCTTAGTGGGAGAACATTTGCTGAGCAGAATAAGGTTACTTTTTTCCTAATCATACCTCCAATCTCTGTTTTTCTTTCAGTATTAATACAGTGGAATGAGAATAGCAAATGGTCCATGAAGTAAAGGCTTCAGTCTTCACAAAAAGATGAAGCAGCATAGAAGTTATTTTTGTACTGACTAGAGCCAAAAGACTGGGATGATCTGTTAAAATTTGGAAAAGCTCAAATATGCTCTAATTGAGAAGGTGTAACAGGAAGCACACAGATTAAGTATTGGATAATTTCAAAGCTGCTTTTGGCCCAAGGGTGCCTGTTTTCTTACCCACCAACCTTTCTCAAATGGAAAGAAAAAATTAAAAAGAACAACCAAAAAGCAGGAATGGGGGAGGAAGACATTGACATTTTTCTTCTATGAACTGTGCTTAGTTTCAAAGTTGAGTAACAAAGAAAAAAAACATACCTCTTAAAGTAACCTGTGATCATGAATGTTCTAATACTTGGCAGTTGATTTTAAAGGAGAAGGAGGGTAGGGACTTTTCATTTTTCTCTGATAATAATTAGCGAATATGTGTCATGTGGCTTTCTTTTTGACATGTACTTTTTTTCTGCTCTCCCTCAAGTGCTCTTAGGAAGAAGATCTGTACATTGGTTTTGTACCAAGCCTGATGGGGCCTCAGTTGTCAGAGATGGCACCAGGGAACTGTTAGTGCCACACACAGGAATAAAACTGTTTCTAGAGCAAATGATGATGAGTGAGCTGAATATAGATGCGTGCTTGAACCCCCACATGGGGGCTATGTTCTGGGAGACTGAAGAAGCTGTGCAAGAAGGCTCCAGTCAGAGGGAGAAATACAGCCCACAAATAGAAAGCCTTCATCCTGAGAGTGCCCGCCAGCACTTCAGGAGCTTTTGTTATCTTGAAGCACCTGGGCCACTAGAAGCTGTTAACCAACTTCAGAAATTATGCAATCAGTGGCTGAGGCCAGAGACCCACTCAAAAGAGCAGATCCTGGAACTGCTGGTGCTAGAACAGTTCCTGACCATTCTTCCCAGGGACATCCAGAACTGGGTGCAGAAGCATCATCCACAGAATGTTAGACAGGCTGTGGTCCTGGTAGAACGCTTTCAGAGAGAACCTGGTGGAACAAAGAATGAGGTGAGAAGAAAGATTCCTTATATGTGCATTAAAATAGGATAAAGGTGGATATGTGTGGGTGGGCGTTATCAGGGAATGAGATGGATGAAGTCACACTTCTCTTGTGTGGAACTGAAGTCACAGTCATGCAGCAATAGTCAGTCAATAGGTTTCAGAGTTCCTGGCAGAGTCTTTTCTGGCCTTAGAGGGGAAAATGCACTTTTCCTTCTTTAGGGCCAGGATGAATTGGGGGATGGTGAGCCTAGTTTGGCATGGCCAAGGAGATAAGACTCAAGTGCTTAGAAATCAAAATAAAAGACAAGAAATAGTTGGGAAAGGGGAAACATTCCAAAAAGTGGATAGCACTTATAGAAATCAAAGGAGAGAAAGGGTAGCAAACAAAAATCAAAATCAAGTAACTCTGGGGAGATATCAAATTGAGGGAAGAAATGGAAAGCAAAAAAGGAAACAAAAATGGAAAGAAGAAAATGCCAATAGAGAAGTGGAGGGAATTGGGATGATGAGGGGGCAGTGTCTTCTACTGGGAACACATACCTCTGTGCTGGGAGAAAGAATCCTCTCTTAGTGGGACCACGTGTGTTTGACCTGCTTGAGAGTGGAGAACCAAGATATGTCTTTGGGAGATGACAGCACACTTCCTATACATAGCAATGTACCTTGAGGGATATAGGTAGGGCGGAGTGTATTTTTGGTATCTTACTGCAACCAAATCATGTGGAGGGAGGTTGGAGCCAATCTCTTCCCTCGTTTTCCCTATCATCTGATCTCCTTTCACCATGAAATCCTTCCTTGTCTATAGGAAGATTGAAATATCTGGCTGACAAGATAAATACTTGTTAATTCAACTCTTTATCTTTGGGAAAAAAATTTGAAGATTGAAATCCACTAAGGCAGGGATCCAAGTCAAAAAAGCAAGCTAATGAAGGCAGTGTGAGAACAGCCACCCCACCTAACCCCGCTAATGGCTTGAACTGTGTCTGGGTACACAGGGTAGGGACTCTTGGCATGAAGGAGGGGAAACTGGAAGTAGGTACAGCTTTTTTCATTTTATCTTAATTTTCTTAGATTCTGTGTATACTTCTTCATAAGAGCATAGCAACACATTTTCTCTTCATCCTCTGTATTACTTCCTTTAATATCACACACTCCCCAAATCTGTGCTCTCTCTATTCTAGTGCCTCCCTCCTCCTGTACCACCAAACTCAAAGTGAGTTCTGTGCTAATAAGGATGGGGATTATTTCTAGGTCACAGCCCATGAGCTGGGAAAGGAGACAGTGCTCTTAGGAGGAACAGCAGTGGCCCCAGGCTTCAGGTGGAAGCCAGCAGAGCCCCAAGCAATGGGTGTGTTCCAGAAAGAATGTTGCAATATATACCAGGTACTTCAAGAACTGCTGGGCTGGCATACTCACAAAGAAACCCAGCCTGTATATAAAAGAGGTGAGGTGCTTCAAAATAATTATTTTCTTCTGGGAGCTGTGATAGTAATTGGTTTAGCTAGAATTTGTGGGAATTTTCCAGGTGCCCAGCTGTGCCTTGCCAGTTATGATGTTTCCCAGGTGGGAGTGCAAAAGGTGGGTGAAGGTGGGAATTGGCCTGAGGTGCAGAAATTTCCAAACCACAGAGCTCTCATATTCACACCACAGTCTATACTCTTTAGAAATCTGAGAAGAAAGAAGATGATGAAACAGGGACAAGTGGGACCATTATACCCTTATAAGTTGCAGGAGAAATTGGGATCTAAAATGGGCTGTCAAGGGTTAGAATGTGAAGAAAATGACACACCAAGAAAGAAATAAAAATCTCCAACGTTTCCTACTGTACACCAGGGGACCTGAGTACTTTGTATTCAAATGCCTCTAATTCTTGCTCAGTTAGGTGAACAATTTGTTTTATAAGATTTAATCTAGGGCTGGGGTTGTGGCTTAGCAGTAGAGTACTTGCCTAGCATGTGTGAGGTGCTGGGTTCCATCCTCAGCACCACATAAAAATAAATAAAAAATAAAGGTATTGTGTCCAACTACAACTAAAAAATATTTTAAAAGATTTAATCTACTTACTAGATTACCTTTTATTAATTTATCCCATGAAATCTGGAGAAATAGTGATCTGAGGAACTGGTTCTATGAAGGGTGGATATCTGATTGCTATTTCCCATGAGATGACAACTCTAGATATCACAATGCTTCTCACAGTGATCCATCTTTCTTGAAAGTGTCCCAACATTCTGTATTTTAGAATCAGCTCATGATGTTTGTAAACAGGAAAGAGAGAAATTTTCTCTGGCTCTTTTCCACCCACAGCTGTGCATACTCCACAGATTTTAGCCCTTTCTGAGCAGAAAAGCATCAAAGACTGGAAGATGGCATCAGAGCTCATCTGGCCTGAGTCCCAGGTGAGCTGTACTTTCCAGCTTTCTCAGGCAGACTCATCTCACTTTTTCCTGCTGCCTACAACCCATTAACCTAAGGTATTCCCAGCAGGTATTCTGCAGTGTGTTAGCCCCAAATGTTCTCCAGGTAACTGGGCTTGGCACAATGGGAATGGGAATTGGGTATCTCCCAGGCTGTTTACGGATCTGCTTGGCTCCTTCCTTTCTGCCATCTCACTCCCACCACCCCCTAAATCTTGTACTGCTAACTTCTTCAGCACCTGCCCTACCATGTAATTCAGAGGTGGGTAGTAGGACAGCTTCTCCAGTGGCAAGTATTCAACCAAAACCTGTTCTCTTCTTTAGAGTTTGTTGACATTTGAAGATGTGGCTGTGTATTTTTCCGAGGAAGAATGGCAATTATTGGACCCTTCTCAGAAGACCCTCTACAATGATGTCATGCAGGATAACTATGAGACTGTCATCTCTCTAGGTAAAGATTTTTTTCCCTTTGTACACAAGTTGAAAAATATGTCCTCAGTTTTTGGAAACTGCATCCCTGTGAGAGAGCCCCTGTGTTCCAGCACCTTATTGTTTGAATTTGATGGTGTGGGAGAAAGGCACTTCCGTATTCTTTTTTTGTTCTTTAGTTGTAGATGGACACAGTAAGTTTACTTTATTTTTGTGTGGTGCTGAGGATAGAACCCAGTGCCTCATGTGTGCCATTGAGCACTCTACCACTGAACCACAACCCCCAGCCCAAGGCACTTCCATATTCTAAGTAGAATTATCGATCTGTTGATAATGCCCTTACCCCATAAACCATATCATTCCCTTCTTAGTAATGGGCATCACTATTTTATTCAACTGCTCAGGCCAGAAACCTCTCGGTCACACTTTTTTAAAAGTTTTTTTTATAGTTATAGATGAATAGAATGCCTTTATTTTATTTGTTTATTTTTTATGTGGTGCTGACAATCGAACCCAGTGCCTCATGCATGCTAGGCAAGCACTCTGCCACTGAGCCACAACCCCAGTCCCTCTTAGTCATTCTTTATTCTAGTCTTTCTGTTATATTCTACAGCCAATCAAGCAGCAAGTCCTCTTTGCTCTGTCTTCAAATGTATCCTGAATCCAACCATGTCTCACACTCTTCCACTCTTACCACCTTAGTTGGAGCCACTGTCACCTCTAACCAAGTCTACCTTCAATAACACTAGATTCCTATTCCCCGCATCATTTGCCTCTGTCTCCCTTAGGTTAAGTTCCTAGTTTCCTCATTGCATTTCTACCCACATCCATAGTAGAATGTAAAGATGATATTGGATCCAAAATTCTGCCCACTTAAACATTTGAAATAAAAAAGTTATAAAAAAAAGAGTTATTCACTCTTCCTGAAAATAGTCAGGAATTAAGGTGGCAGTTCATGACCTCAAGGTTTTATTCTCAGAATATTATTGTATTTTAAAGAGTGATCTATTTAAAGCAAGAAGAACCATAGATCCAAATTCTCCAAGAGTACAAGGAAAGTCTTGGAGCATTTCCTACAGGTAAGTATATTCATCAGAAGAAGAGAAATATTCTTTGGTAGGAACTTTATAGGGGTTTAATATCTTAAGATTCTGCTCTTATATTTTTCATTGAAATTTTTATTGTAGTCATTTTAGATTCACATGCAGGTTTAAAATATAATGTAAAAGAGAATCTGTGTACACATTACTCAGTGTCTGCAATGATAACTTTTGCAAAAGTATATCACAATCAGACTATTGCTATTGATGTGACCTACTGATCTTAAGCAGATTTCCCAAATTTTACTCGAATTGTTGTATGTGTCTATTATTTCTGTACAGTTTTATCACGTGTAGATTTATGTATTCACCACTATAGTCTTGACCATACTGGATAGTTCCCTTACCATAAACATCCCTCCTATTGCCCTTGCATAATCACATATACTTCCATCCCATTCCCCACTAATCCATTCCAACTGTTAATCTTCGAACATTCCTAACATTTTGGCCATTTGAAAAATCTTATATGAATGGAATCATCATGAAGTATGTGGTTTTGGGGGATTAGATTTTTTCATTTACAATAATTCCCTAGAAATTTGTCTAAGTTATTAACATGTCTCAATGGCTCATTTCTCTTTAACCACTGAGTAGCATTCCACACAACTATCTTATATAGGTTTTTCTGCAGAGTGTTCATTTATCTAGGACACATGCTTCAAGGGTAGAATCACTGTTTCATATGGTAATTGCATGTTTAAATTTATAAGAAACTGCCAAACTGTTTTCCTCAGTGTCTGTACCATTTTACATTTCTACCAATAATATATGAGTAATCCAGTTTCTCTCTACATCCTTGCCAGTGTTTAGTCTCAATATTTTTTTAAAATTTTAGTCATTCTGATATATGTAGTGGTATCTCACAGTGGTTTTGATTTGTGTTTCCCTAATGGCTGATGATGTTTGTTTGATATCTTCTCATGTGCTTATTTGTCATCTCTTTATGTACTCTTCAGTGCAATGTCCTTTGGCCATATTTTAGATGGGTTGTTTATTAACTGTTGACTTTGGGGAGTTCTTTATGTAGTGTAGATTCTAAAGTTTGTCAGATCAATGATTTGCAATTATTTTATCTCAATCTATATATTGTCTTTATCCTCTCCCATGGGTTTCCACTCAGTAAAATTTTTAATTTTGATGAGGACCAATTTTTCCTATTATAGATTGTTTTTGGTATCAAGTCTAGAATTCTGACTAGCTTATCCCTAGATCCCCATGATTTCCTCCTAAAACTTTAATAATGTTATATTTTACATTTAACTCCATGATCTATTTTTGAGTTAGTTCTTCTTGGTTTTTTTTTTATTTTTTTTTTTTTTTGTACTAGGGATTGAACCCAGAGGTGCTTAACCACTGAGCCACATCACCAGCCCTTTTATATTTTATTTAGAGACAGGGTCTCTCTGAGTTACTTAGGGCCTCATTAAGTTGCTAAGGCTGGCTGTGAACTCTCGATCCTCCTGCCTCAGCCTCCCTAGACACTGGGATTACAGATGTGTGTACCACCACATCTGGCCTTGAGTTAGTTTTGTATGAAGTGTGAGCTTTAGGTTGAGGCTCATTTTTATTTTTCTTCTTGCCAATGGAGGTCTAATTACTTCAGCATCATTTGTCGAAAATGCTGTCCTTCCTCCATTGAATTGCCTGGCATGTTTATGTTCATTTTGTTCCACTGACCTCTGTATCTGTCCTTCTGCAAATATTGCACTCTCTTGATTACTGTAGCTGTATTGTAAGCCTTAATATCTATCCGGCAAAGTGATTTGTGCTACTTACTTCTTCATCAAGATTCTCTTACCTATTGTAGGACCTTTGCCTTTACATGCAAATTACAGAGTAAGTTGAACTGTGTCTGAAGTAAATTGTGTTTTGCCAGAAATTACATTAAATGTAATATTAGTTTGAAAGGGATTGTCATGTTTATTGTGTTGATTCTCCCAATCCATGAACACAGTATATCTCTATTTATTTAAGTCTTTGATTTCTTTCCTCACTTTTTTATAATTTTCAGTGTATAGATATTCTACATGTTAAGTGCATGCATAAGTTTTTCATTTTCATGGAACAATTCCTTTTATTTTCTTGCTTATTGCATTAGCTTTAACTTCTGGTACTATATTGAATTAGAGTGGCAAGAGAAACATCTTTGACTTGTTTCCAATTTAGCATGAAAACATTCAGTCTTTCACCATTACCTAAGATATTAGCACTGTTTTTTTGTTGTTGATATTCTTTATCAAGTTGATATAATTCCTAATTTTACCACTGTTTTCATCATGAATGGATGTGGCATTTTCTCAGATGCTTTTTCTGTGTCAGTTGATAGGTACATATGATCTTTCTTCTTTAGTTTGTTGAAATGGTGGATTATGTGGATTGATTTTCATATGTTGAACCAGATTTGCATACCTGCAATAAATCCGGCTTTGTCATGGTATATAAATCTCATAACTTAACTGCAATCTCATTGACTTACTGCATTCAGTTAGTCAATATTTGCTGACAATTTTTGTGTTTAAGTTCATGGGAAATGCGACTCTATAGTTTCCTTTTTTACTACTGTCTTTGTATGTTTATAGTATCAATGTGATACTCGTCTTATAAAATGAGTTGGGTAGTATTTCCTCCTCTTTTTTGGAAGAGATCACATAAAATAGTTAATTCTTTGAGTGTTTGGTAGAATCCTCCAGTGACACCATTTGTACTTGGAGATTTTTTGAGGGGAGGACTTTTAAATTGTGAGCTCCATTTTTCTTTAATGGTCAGAGTACCATTCGGGATCTATTTCATATTGTTTGAATCCTGGTATTTGTAGTTTTTTAGGAATTAGTCCATTATAACTAACTTAAAATTCATGAATGTAAAATTCATAGAATTCCCTTACCTTCTTATTTACAGAGTATGTAGTAATACACTATTTCATTCAAGATATTGGTGATTTGTGTCTTCTCTTTCTTTTTGTCAGTCTTGATAGAGGCTTACCAGCTATTTTTTTTTTTTTTAAGAATGGGCTTGCTTTTTGTTTTATTTTGGTTTCTGTCCTTTATTATTTTCCCTTTCATCCTGCTTTGAGTTTATCTTACTTTTAGTTCTTTGAGGTAGGAACTTAGATTATTGATTTGAGATACTTTTTTTTTGTACCCAGGAGTACTTTACCACTGAGTTACAATCCCAACCTTTTTTATTCTGAGACAGGGTCTTACTAAGTTGCCCAGACTGGCCTCAAATTTGCAGTCTTCCTGCCTCATCCTTTCGAGTCACTGGGATCACAGGCATGTACCACTGTGCTTGGCCACCTTTCCTTTTTTCTATTATGAACACTTACGGATACAACTTTCTTCTGATCATTTCTTTAACTAAAATTAATATATTTTGATATATTTTAATTTCATTTTTATTTAACTTTCAGTATTCAAAAATTTCCTTTGAGACTTTCTCTTTGGACCATGGATTGTTTAGAAGTGTATTTCATTTCCATATGTTTTAAATTTTCCTATTGCTTTTCTAGTTTGATGACATTTTTGTCATGTTTCCCTTTCTTAT
Source organism: Marmota marmota marmota (assembly GCF_001458135.2). Taxonomy (NCBI): domain Eukaryota; kingdom Metazoa; phylum Chordata; class Mammalia; order Rodentia; family Sciuridae; genus Marmota; species Marmota marmota. Next base: position 14,541,364 of record NW_026000272.1, read on the forward strand.
AGGTTGTGATTTTTTTTGTTCTTGGCCTGATGTGTGATTATTTATTGTATACAGATAATTTTGTGTATTAGGATAGAAGAGTCTGGTTCCTATTTAAATATTTTATTTTAGCAGGCAGTCACTGGGTTTTACTTTAGCACACAGGTTCTTTCTTACTTTTATGAGGTATTTCCACCATGCGACCAGTGCACTGTTTTCATTAATGAGGTTCTTGGCATAAAAGTTAGCTAGCGAGATTGAAATAAAACACACAGACTCAGTTACCTTTTTCTATGACCAGGTCCGAGACGGCTCCCCTCTCTGGTTCCCACCTCGAACCACCCGGTAGGGCAGCAAGGATTACTCAGGGCTAGCAGGAGAGAGAGAGATGGAGCACGCCAGGGAGTAGCCTTTTATTGGGGAACAAGAAATTCACGGGAGAATTCCATCCAATGAAGGTTGAGGGGGGCCGCACTCCAAGGTCAGGGTCAGTGATTGGCCCCCAGGGTCAGTGGTCAGTCACACCCCCACA
>NW_026000272.1:14544038-14556015 GCF_001458135.2 Marmota marmota marmota
ACTGCATATAAGCTGTCAGAATAAATATTAATAGGCTCATTTGAAAAGTAATTTAAGGCACAAATCAGAGCTTGAAGCTCTGCTCTTTGGGCAGAAGTATAAGAAGTTTGTATTACCTCTGTGTGAACACGACTATAAAAACCTGCTTTACCTGAGCTCGAACCATCAGTGAACACTGATAAAGCTTCATCTATAGGATGTGCACGTACAATCTTTGGAAAAATAAGTGACGTTAATGATACAAATTGTATAATCTTATCACGAGGGTAATGGCTATCTATCTGGCCAGGAAAATCAGCAAAGGCTATCTGCCATAAGCTAGAAGTTTGAAAAAGCCAATTAGTCTGTTGAACAGAAAATGGAATGATTATGATATCAGGCTCAGATCCAATTAATTGTAAAATCCTAGTTCTACCTTTAATTACTAATTGAGCTATGGAATCATGAAAAAGAATTAATGTTTTTTGAGGGGAGTGGGATAAATAAATCCACTCAATAACTCCTAATAGCTTTTGAAAATCATTAAGGGTTTGTACGGAAACTATTTGTTCCGCTCCGGTAAAATCAAAGATGGCGGCCCCCATGGTTGGCGCGATGACGTCACATTGCGCGACCATCACCTACTTCCTCATTCTTGGCTGGGGGAGGGGCCGACCAGAAGTTTGTGTTTCGGCCAGGCGGAAATGATGACAAGAAGGCGGGCTCATCCGAGCCATCTTGATCTGCCACGTGGGATTGAGTCCTGCAATATCTATTATCACCAGTAGATGGAGCCCTGAACTTAAAATTGCGCATGTGACACTCGCGCACAAAACGATTACTTTTCCCGCAAACATAGCATCTCCCGCGGGGCTTTTGTACTAAATCTTGTGGCCTTAAGGTTTCTTTTAGTGCCGCAGCTAGGGCTACTGTCTGCAAATGGGTAGAGTCTATGTCAGAACATAAGCAGATAAACTCAGAAACTGTCCCTTTTTTACGGTGTGGCCTAAGAACGTCCTGACAATAGTTATTTGCATTTTCAAATGCCAATTGTTTAACAATAAACTCACAAGCCCCCGGGTCCCTGAGCGACCTGTTTGCGGCCTGGTACAATCAGGCTACGAAATCTGAGTAAGGTTCATTTGCACCCTGCCTGATTTTGGTAAGACCTAAATTGGATTGGTCTTTAGAAACAATCTGTTTCCAGGCACATTTCACAAATCAGTTATTTGATTGTATACTACAAATTCATAATTTAACTGTCTTTCTAAATCAGTAAATTCACCTGTTCCTTAAAACATTTCTACCGGCGTCTCTAAATTTCGTCTTCTATTTCTTTCTGCCTGTTCAGTACAAAAATCAGTCCAATAAGTACGCCAGAGCAAGAAATCTCCCCCACTCAGGCAAGATCTAGCTAAAGAAATCCAATCACTAGGAGGAAGGGGCTGCGAGCAAATATTTTCTATCAGGCTCTGTACAAAAGGCGAATTTGGACCATACGTCTCACATGCACTTTTTAGTTCCTTAATGGTTTTAAATGGGATTACAGTATGAACTCTAACTCTCTGATCTTGCTCATTAACTTGCTCAAAAACTGGAAAAAGTTGAAAACCGCTAGTATCCTCTCCAGCTTCTTGAGCCTTCTTAATACCTCGCTGGAACGGGGTAAGAAAAGTCATTGTTAATCCAGAGTACCTGTTAAATTTTGTCCTTTTAACAGGTAATGGCCGAATTCGAATAGCCTGGGCAGGCGGTGTTAAACGTAGCCTGTTAAAATTTCTCTGTAAGTCCTGAATTTCAATGTGTGATTCTTCTCCCTCGGACTGCGAGTCATGGGTAGACTCTGCGCTGTCGCCATTTTGAAATTGGGCTTCTAAGCCACGTGGCGGAGAAGAACTCTGTGCCCCTCTAAGAACCTCTTCCAGATTTTCCTCCCCAGGACGATCCTCTACCTCTTCCGGAGGACTTTCTAGGACTGCGGAGGTTTCTTGTCTATGATGTTCCTCTCTATAATCTCCCTGCTGGCTAGCCTGATCCTGCAAGTTTAAAGTCACATTCTTTTTTTTTTTCTTTTTTTTTTTAAGAGAGAGTGAGAGAGGGAGAGAGCGTGCGAGAGAGAATTTTTTTAATATTTATTTTTTAGTTCTCGGTGGACACAACATCTTTGTTTGTATGTTGTGCTGAGGATCGAACCCAGGCCACACGCATGCCAGGTGAGCATGGTACCCCTTGAGCCACATCCCCAGCCCTAAAGTCACATTCTTAACCTTCGGTTTGGCCCCTAGCGCCTTTGTTTTTAAAGGGCTCAAGGGAAAGGGAATTAACTTAGCCTCAGGCGGATTTTCCATTTGAATAGACCTAATAGCTCTCTGAATGCCTTTTAACAGGTCTTCAGGGGGCCACGAACTTTGGCCCATATATTCAAAAAGACAAACTTCCAGAGCCGTCCAAGTCTTCTGAATATTATCTATGCCTCCAGGTAATTCATTAGAAAGACAAACTTTTTGTAACTTCCTTCCTAATTTCTCCCAAGTAAGTAAATTTGGAGACTCTTCACCTACAATCTTTAAGAATTGTAATAACTGAGTTTTCTTTATCTGTTTTCCTTTCTGATTAATTATACTGTCTAAAATAGTCAGATACATTTCCTTATCCGTAGAAGTTGAATTTCCCATTTTAATTAATTTAACATCTCTTTCCTTCAATATCTCCAGGTACTTTTGTGACCCAAATTGTCACCACTTCCTTTATCTTTATCTTTATAGCGCGCTCCCACTCAATCTAGCTAATCTAGAATGCTCCCCTCGTGGGTGCCAATTCCACCATGCGACCAGCGCACTGGTTTCATTAATGAGGTTCTTGGCATAAAAGTTAGCTAGCAAGATTGAAATAAAACACACAGACTCAGTTACCTTTTTCTATGACCAGGTCCGAGACGGCTCCCCTCTCTGGTTCCCACCTCGAACCACCCGGTAGGGCAGCAAGGATTACTCAGGGCTTGCAGGAGAGAGAGAGATGGAGCACGCCAGGGAGTAGCCTTTTATTGGGGAACAAGAAATTCAGGGGAGAATTCCATCCAATGAAGGTTGAGGGGGGCTGCACTCCAAGGTCAGGGTCAGTGATTGGCCCCCAGGGTCAGTGGTCAGTCACACCCCCACACAGACGGGCTCTCTCATCAGGAGAGGGCCGGGAAAGCTCCGACACAGATTAGCCAGAGCTCCTCAGACCCAAACCGGGAGTTGCCCAGTCACGTGTGAGAATGGCTTCCCACAAGGTATGTTTCCAATAACAGTTTAATTTTCTGAGCCTTTATGATGTTAATTGGTCTCATTGGTTTATGTGGTACTGTTGGGGCTCCCATGGATCCTAGCTATTGCTGACTGAGGGTGTGGAAGACATTTTCCTTGAGCAGGATATCTCCTAGTGGGGAAGGGGAGACTCAGACTCATGGGGATGAAGAGGCTTCCTAGGCTAGGTGGCTGGTGGCTTGGTCCCTTTTGCCAGTTCTGCCTCTTCACATATCTTCTGTTAAAGGGAGGGAGTCTCATGTGTATGAAATTAAAAAAGCTTCTGTTCCTTTCCCTTGATGGGGCTGGGTCTCTTTTGCCAATCCTGTCCATTCACCTTGGAATCTCTCACTGAGGTTGGGGAAAGTCTCTACCCCAGCATGGAAGGCAGGTATCTGTCTTGGCTGCTTACTATGGATAAATCCCAGGCTAATCCTCTTGGCCAATTTTGTCTTGTTTCTCTGATGTTGTAAGAAGGATTTCCATTCAGGCAACTTTCTATTGATATTATGGGGATTGGAAAGCCCTGGATCTGAGTAACTTTCTTCTGCTGGGATATAAGACACCCTACTATGCTATTCTTCTATCCCTGGACTCCAAATCAGTTTGCCTTCTTCTTAACACGTTTTTAAATTGGTGTATTATAATTATACATGATAGTGGGATTCATTATGCCATATGTGTACATACACATAACATAATTTGATCAGTCTCATTCCTCATTGCCATCCCTTCCCACCTTTTCCTTCCCTGGATCCATTTGCTCTACTCTACTTATTATTATTTTAATTAGTGTGCTATAATTATATTATTACGTTATCTATAAGTGAGGAATTCATTGTGGTATATTCATACATGGACACAGCATAATTTGGTAGATTTTATTCCCCAGTATTTCCCTGTTCCCTTTTTAATACTTTTTAGAATTCTCTTTTGGTTGTTTCTTGCATTATTTAATGGGTTTGTTGTTTGCAGGGAGGATTGGGGAGAAATCGATCTGTATAATTTTGTTCAGACTGGACCAGAAATCACTTGTTTCTGTACATCTTAATAGCAATCATCATTGACTTTTCTCTCCAATCCTGTAGTTTTTGCTCTGGGAAGCAGATGGCTGATTCTCCTATTTATTCTAACAGGGTTAAAGCTCAAAAATGGCACTGGAAATGAACATCTTAAATCTGTTTCTCCATCAGAAATACAAGCACCAGGATGCAAAGTATCAAAGAAGACCAGAGTGAAAGTTGTCCAGATAACAATGGGCAAGGAAAATCATGATGATATATACAGGGTACAGAAACAGGGTCGAGCTTTACCAAGGAAGAAAAGAAAGAAACTTTCAACTTGCAAACAAGAGCTTCCAAAACATATGGATCTTCACAGGAAAGGATACACAGGAGAGAAACCTTTTAAATGTCAGGAATGTGGGAAAAGCTTCAGAGTTAGCTCTGATCTTATTAGGCACCAGAGAATTCACACTGAAGAGAAGCCCTATAAATGTCAACAATGTGATAGGAGGTTTAGATGGAGTTCAGATCTCAATAAGCACTTCATGGCACATCAAGGAATAAAACCATATAGATGTTCATGGTGTGGGAAAAGCTTCAGTCACAACACAAATCTACACACACACCAACGAATTCACACAGGAGAGAAGCCTTTTAAGTGTCAAGAATGTGGAAAAAGATTTAATCAGAACTCTCACCTTATTAAACACCAGAGAACTCACACAGGTGAGCAGCCTTATACTTGTAGCATGTGCAGGAGAAACTTTAGCAGACGTTCCAGCCTTCTTAGACACCAAAAACTCCATAGGAGTAGTGAAGCATGTTCAGTGTCTCCAGTCTGAAAAAAAGTGACTATATGGAATAACAGAAATGATAAAGGAATACAAAATTATGAGACATCCAATGATAGGAAACTGATTATCAACAGAAAGTTTGGGAGAGGTTTATGTTCTGCATCACAGAAAGGAATCTAAGCTATCTCTATTATTCAGCATTGTATCTTCAGTGCCTAGCATAAGACTGGTACATAATGAGTACATTATAAATAAAAGATTGAAAATATAGGTATCAGATACATCAATAGCTATACATTTATCTAATTATTCAGAGCTTATTCACTCTCAATGACAAAGTCTTTAGGTATCAAGTGTTCAGCAAATGCATGCTGGTCACAAGTCCTACTGTCATTCTTCATTCTTTCTCAGGAGAAATGGAAAATAAGAGTATTCTAGGCCTCCTGAAGGTAACTCAGAGAGGAATTCTGAACTATGGATAGTTTATAGTTGTGATTCTGTCTCCATGGACAACCAAGCCTAGGGTTCAGGAGAACTTCAATAATTTTTTATTTTAAGGAGAACTTTGTAACAGCAAGAGAGGATTCAGTGCTTGTCCTGGGTAAAGTGCTTCTGTTCTAATTGTCTTTTTCCAGAGTCTCCACCACTGCAATGTCTTTTGTTATTGAATTCCAAGCAACAAGGAAAGGCCTGAAGGCCAAAACAGACCTAGGGTCCTTACAAGCACTTGAACTCTACCTTTGCCTTTCAACACAGTCATATAGACTGAAGTGATGATAGAGGCATCCTGGGCCCTCATCCAAATATCTGTCTATTTGTATAAAGAATAGAGCAGTGGTTAATTGATTTTTTGGTTTTGATCATGTACTCTGGAGGTTTTCAAGTCAGTGCCATATTGTTCTAGGGCCTAATTGAAGTTTCATTTTTATAGCTTACGCAGCCTTAACTCTATACACTAGAATGCTCTACAGGAAGGTCTGAGCATTATTTTACTGATAATGGCAAGGAGAGTCTGTAGCCTCTCTACCTTGGTGCACATCTGACACCAGGAGGGAACATCCAGAAATATCCAAGAAAAGTAAGGTGTGTGGCTTAGAGTTATGGTACTAGTCAGAGCCAGGCTAGATGCAAACTGTTTTCTGATGTAATTTTTCCTTTTTCACCACTGGTTTAAGTGATTATCTCATAACGGAATATAATGTGAAGGCTGAGGATATAGATGAGTAAGTAGTACAGAGTTGCCTAGTATGCACAAGGCCCTGGATTTAATATCCAGTACTTCCCCCCACAAAATAACAAAAAAGAAAATGTGATATCAAAGGAAATGGAATACATGGATTTTTATCTGTGTCAGAGCCTGGTTTGTGATGTTGGCCAAGGCTTCAGTTTATTTAGTATTTCTCCCCTTCTCCAGTACTGGGGATTGGACACAGGGACAGTATACCACTGGGGTACATCCACAGTACTTTCTGTTTTCTTCTTGAGACATCATCCCACTAAGTTACCCACACTGGCCTCAAACTTGGCACTCTACCACTGAGCTACATCCCCAGCCCTCCACTCTCTGTGTGAATTCATGTCTGCATCCTGGATAGCTGTTATCACATCACCATTCAAAGGACTGGGTCACACTAAGTTGCCCAGACTGGCCTCCTGCCTTAGCATCCTGTGTTTTGTTTGCCACCATGTCCAACCTTTATTTAGAATTTCATGCAATTTTACTTTCTAATAAAAATGAAATGTTTCATATGAAATTTAAGCATTAAAAAAAGCTCCTTTTATATCAAACTACCCAGAAATGGCCAACATTGACTTCTTTGAAATAGATGCTTTCACATTTTTTTTCCTCCAAGAGACCTTTCTGAGTCTTTTTGCAGATTACAAAATAGGGATGAAAATTTATACTCCTCAGGGTTCCTGTGAGGATTAAATGAGACACACATGAAAGCATGCCTAATGAACACAACAGATGTTCCGTAAACATTTGGAACATTCTTCATTCATCTCTCATTTAGTTATTTAGAAAAGAAAATAAACTTGGTCTGCTTTTCCAGCTTTTAAGTGTGCTTAATAAGTGTTCCATTGTTTTCAGTTTTTTAGGTCTGTTAGTGATAGAAGGGCATTTCTATCAGATTTCTGGCACATGGCATTCCCTTCTAGAGATGTTCTTCTCTAGTTAACATTAAACAATAAGCTAATGTCTCATTTCAGCTAGATACACTGCTCATGAGTAACAGAACCAAAATGTAATAGAAACTCTCAACTTGAGATGCCTGAAAATGGAGGGGAGGTGATTAATGGTAAGGGGTGGAAATTTTGTGGACAGTATTTATGCCATTAGGTGCATCCTCAAACTAATTGTACTTGAAATGAAAAAGGAAAGAGGTGACTTCATAAAATGACCACTAAAAAGAATGAAAGAGCTAAACCAAGAGGAGGAAGTGATCTGAAAGGGAAGGATCCCATTATATTTCTAAAAGCTTGGAGACTGTCCCTTGTAGAACTAACTGAACTTATACCCTTTGAACCAAGAAGGGGAAATTCAACTTCCTGCAGAGGGCTCCACTCTCTGTGTGAACCCATGTCTGCATCCTGGATAGCTGTTATCACATCACCATTCAAAGGACATTCATTTATCAATGTAGCTTTTAGAAAAAGGATTGACTCAAAAATTCAAGGAAGCACTGAGTCAGTGGAGCCAGCAGGTAACAAGTCCCCAAAAGTGGGTCAGCAAGAGGGCACTCTGTTTCCACTAAGCTGCTGGCCCCAGTTATAATACTTATTAGCTTCAAAGTTCATCTTACAGGTCCTATGTACACTGGCACCATTCCCAGGAGGGGGGTCACAAGCAAGTAACATGTGAGTCCTGTTTGAGAGATCAGTTATTTAAGGAAAGTGATAGAAAATGATTGCCTTTAGATGTGTCTGGGGAGAAACAGAGAAATGAGGTCATCATCATTTGAATACAAGGGCTGCAGGAAGAAGCACATTCTCATCCCAAATTTGTGAAACACAATTTAGAAGTCAGAGATCCTGGCCAACTCATCAATATCCATTATTCCCTTTCAGCCCTTTGACAGTCTTCTAGGCCCCATTTCCCACTCATCCCTCACTCTCTCATGCAGCTTTCACCATCTCAGCAAAAGAAGGAAAGTCCCATATCTGTGGAGAAATGGACAATAAGGAATGAAATGGCAGGATGGGATAAAGGGAGAGATGTCATTCTACCTCATACCTGCCTACTACCTCCCCAGCATATGGCTGAGACATGAACTCCATGGCCTTTCTGAGGACACAGTGGAAAGACAGCATGAAAAAGCTCAGGGACTGGAAAAGTGCACGGTATTCATTTAGGAGACAGAATAAAGAAGTGTATGCTCCAACCCCAAATCCCACAGGAGATCCCACAGTTCATGGACCAAACTGAGGAGACAGGAGCTCACCTGAACCAGGTGTGAACCAGTCTCTGTGCTCCTGGAGAAGATGGGCTGAACAAAGAGAGGATGGGAAAGCAGAGAACAGCAATTCTTTTCCACTCAGGTGTACATTTGTAAGGCCTGAGATTGGAAGTCAAGGGTTTAGGAAGCAAAATGTCAGTGCGTGCTGTGGCTGGCACATAAGAACATATCTGTGGGTTGAGGCCAGCTCATACCAGATCCAGGTCTTCACCTTCCCCTTCCCCACCGATAGTGACATGACTTCTGCCCATGGGCTTGTTTGGGCCACTTCCAGCACCCCCCCCCCCCNCTTTTTTTTTTTTTTTTATGTGGTGCTGAGGATCGAACTCAGGGCCTCACACATGCTAGACAAGTGCTTTACCACTGAACCACAACCCCAGCCCCCAGTGCAAATCTTTAATAGAACTAATGTTACATATAAGTTGATTTGGTGGGTTTTTTTTGTTTTGTTTTGAGGTACTTTCATAAAAGAGATGTCTCCAGAGAATTCCTTGAGGAGTTTCCAGAAAACTCCTCTGTGTTTCTCCTTTGCTAGCAAAGCAATAAAACTTCTTTGTCCTTTTTCTCTTGTTATTGGATTGGCATCAGGGACAAGGGCTGAGCTTTTGGTAACAAAAGCAATAGAACTAAAGAGATTCTGTTTATTAGTTCAGTTTAATTCAGGGCTAGCAGGGTTCTTGGCATATGTGATGGAAAAGAATTTAGCACAAGTTAGAAAAAGGGATAGACTGAAGTTTATTTAGGAAGGTAGATATGCATTCAAGGAAGAATGTGGGCTATCTAGAGAATGAGAAAGTCTGCCTTCGGCTGGGGGTGCAGTAATTATAGAAGGGCTCCATCAAGGGCCAGACTGGTGGTGAATCCAGGGTGGAACCGCACAATTTTAGGTCAATTTTCCCTGCACTTGTGTATTTCCCTTCATACTTCAAGGACATGGGCCAAGATTGACAAGGGCTTGTGGGTATTTTCTGTAAGATTCAGCATTTCTCTCTTTATTCTAAATCCCTATCTCAATACTGGGGACTAAACCCAGGTAGGGCCTTGCACTTACTAGGCAAACACTCTACCACTGAGTCATATCCCCAGCCCTGAAAGTTGGTTTTCCTTAAGATAAATGTGTAACAGCAGCCCGCTTTATGCTTGAACATATCTCTTGCTGCTCTATCAATGCAATTTATTTTTTAAATGAACATGCTTCTTTCTCTACTCCTCCATAATCTCTTCCCCTCCCTAATCTCAGTAGAAACAGGATTACCTTTCTTCCCCATCCTAGGCAGAGTTATTTCTCCTTGAGCGCACACCCGCCACAGAAACCAAGTAATTCAGATTTAGGGGATGGTACCGGAAGATCTCAGAAATGACTACCTCCCAAATAAACAAGTGAATTACAACTCAGACAGAGGACACATGGAATGTAGCTTTTGAATCACCTCTTTAAAAATCCCATGTTCTGTTCCCCCTGATGGGCAGAATCAAAGCCTCTGGACAAGAATCCCCTGTGTTTCTCCTTTCCTAGCAAAGCAATAAAACTTCTTTCTTCTTTTGCTCTTGTTATTGGATTGGCATCAGGGACAAGGACCAAGCTTTTGGTAACAAAAGCAATAGGACTAAAGAGATTCTGTTTATTAGTTCAAGTTGGCTCAATTTGCTTTGCTGCTGCTGCTGCTGCTTTTTTTTTTTTTTTGGCAGTTACAGTATTTATTGAACCCAAGGCCTTGCACATGCTAGGCAAGCAGTTTTACACTGAGTTCCTCTCCCATCCTTTTTTGTTATTTTCAGCTGGTGATGCTGAACATGGGAGCTTTGACTTGCTGACTATAGAAACAAACAAACAAACAAACAAAAAAAAACATCCAGGTGAGAGAACATACAGATAGGCTTTTGTGAGGGCTTCTCCTAAGACCAGGGGGAGGTGGCACTGATCTTGAGTGTCAGGTTGGCCCCTGAACAAAGGGAGTGTGTGTTTTATTCATGTGAAAACACTGTTTCCAAGGTGGAAAAGGAGTAAGGTTTAGGAATGTTAATTGGCTTTAGGTACAATTTTAAAGGTGTATGGGGGGAGGGGGTTCCTAAAAGGGCATTTAACTCTGGGGAAGGCATGGTCAGCTTGTCATCCTGGCACCAGATGTTAGTTTTTCTTATTGATGCTGTATTCTGTATAAACATCTCTGACTTGTGCAGAGGATGAGATGCTGTAAACTGTTCAGAGAACACATAGGTGGGGAATGGAAGAGACCCAATTATGGCAAGTGACAAGTTAAGGGCCCTGGGGATTTGCCATTTTAATGTCTACTCAACCGTTTTTACCCTTTATATTGTTTGTCCTGTTACTGAAAGCTTTGTCCTCGTCTGCAATGCCAATGCAGTAAAGACAAGGTTTTGAGAAAAAGGAAAAAGAAGTTTTATTGCTTTGCTAGCAAAGAAGAAATGGGATTTCTGTCCCAAAGTCTGTGATTCTCCCCATTAAGGAGAGCAGAGATTTTTTCAAAGAGGTGATTCAGAGAAATGAGATTAGGGAGGAGAGATTAGGAAGGAGAAGGTCAGGAAAGAGAAGGTTGGGAAAAAGAAAAAAAAAATGTCAGTTTTAGAGCAACAAAATATATAGTCAAAGCATAAAGTGAACCACTGTTACACTCTTGAGAGTCAAGGCAAGAACATCCTGGTCCTTAAGATGCATCTGGTTTCTGAAGCTGATAAGGTTTTTTAAAGGGGGGTTAATCATATATCAAGCTTTTAATACCTAACAACCATGAGTTAAGAATAGCAGAGAAATAAAACTTGTACTATCTTCTTTCTTTCTTTCTTTTTGGTACTGTAGATTGAACTCAGGAGGGCTTTACCTCTGAGCTATGTCCCCAACATCCCCAGTCCTTTTTATTTTATTTATTTATTTGTTGGTTGGTTTGTTTTGAGTCACGCTCCTGCTAAATTGCTGAGGCTGGTCTCAAACTGTTTGATCCTCCTGCCTCAGCCTCCTGACTCACTGGGATTACAAGCATGTGACACCACACCCAGTTTGTACTATCTTTTAATGGCAGTCAAGTCATGAGTAAGGGATACATTAAAGCTCAGGGATGCATTTGCCCTTTGTCCCTTTGGTAGTCTCTGTCTCACCAGGGCCTCATTAAATTGCTCAGGCTGGCTAGCCACGAAATTTGGATCCTTCCTCCTCAGCCTCCCAATCACTGGGATTACACATGTTCACCACAATCCCCAGATGTTTTGCCCTTTTGAGTGTTTTGTATTTTTCTTGCCTGTGAAAATCCTTAACAATGTGTCGCGACCCCTCGCCGGCAAGGGAAAACACGACACAGGATTCTTCTTTCAGCAGTTTATTCAGGCCTTGAGTCATGTATCATCTTCTAGCGCCCGCCCCCGACACACCCAAGCACAGTTTAATAAAGCCCCCCGCGTCCCAATCCCAAGCCGCCACGTGGATCTCTCTCATAGGGTGG
>NW_026000272.1:14558723-14595563 GCF_001458135.2 Marmota marmota marmota
GCCAACTCTCCATAAAAGGAGTTGTTTATCACAGGCCACAGTGGAAGCCGGCGCCATCTTCTAATGGCGGCCACGGTCTATAAGAATGGCTTACCACAACAATGGACTTCTAGGTAACCCTAGTCTAAGGACTACTCTTTCTAAACCTCTTTCCTTACATTTGACTTTTAAAAATTATCTTTTTAAAATAATGTTTTTAGTCCTTGTAGATGGATAGTATGCCTTATTTTATTTATTTATTTTTATGTGGTACTGAGAATCAAACACAGTGCCTCACACATGCTAGGCAAGTGCTTTACCACTGAGCCACAGCCCCAGCCCCAAAAGGGGGTCTTTTTGAGATAGCAATTTAAGAATACAGAAAAAGAAACTGAGCCTCATAAGTGTCCACAGATCACTGGAGTGCAGGAAGTGCCCATGAACCTTTGAAATGCAAAACAAGCATTCCTAAGTAACCCAGCCCCCACTTTTGGTCTGTATCCTTGACCCATGCTCTTGTCCCATGCTTCTGCCTACAAAGTGTAACAAGCTGCAGGCAATATGCAAATGTAGGGAAAACTGGCTGGGAAATTGTGTAACTCTGCCCTGATTTCACCTTCAGTTCAGCCTCTATCTACTTTCCCTTTATAAATATTAACACAACACACTGGAGGATTGCTGTCTTTTCCTCTGGAGATGGCCACATTCTCACTCCAATGTGTACTTCTTACTCCCCAAAAGTCTCTCTTGATTTAGCCCACATTCTCTCTTGAATGAGCATCTGCTTTCCTAAAGTAATCTGTGTGTGTGTCTCTGAAAGGTATCTGCTGAAATTATTTTCCATCACTTATGCTGTTATGCTCGAATTCGGGACCCCCAAAAGACCACCAGAGACCAAGATCGATGTAAACAGCAAAGAGGTGTTTATTGCGAGCTAGCTCGGTCCTTCATGTGTGCACACACACAGCAACTGGTGATGCTGAGAGGCCCCGAGCCCAGGGTTTGTAGCAGTTTTATACATTCTTTGGAGAAGGCAGGGACCCCCACATACATCATAGCATCTCTTAGCAAATCATCACACACCCGGGAAAATCATAAAACAACTCTAAAACATGATTAGCACATTCACTGGCGGGAACAAGTTGGGTAAGGCTGATTGGTCAGTACAAAAGGGGTGTTCATTTGAACTGATTGGTTTAAGCAAAAAGGGGTGTTCATGCTGAACTACATGGTTTCCCATCATGTTATCAACCACCATAAACTACTGGGAGGGTCATCTGGCATCCCAGGTATTTCCCTGTCTCATGCTGATTGGTGGCTGCTAGGGGGTTACTATGGGTCTCCACCTAGCCTGACTGAGTCAGGGACACCTGGCGCAGCAGATCTCTCCTGTTATTTGTAGACAAACAACTTAGCAGGGTGGGAATGTGCCTAGGAGTGCTCTGTGGGTCTTTCCAAGGACAAAGGTCATGTCCCTTCCTTGGACAGGCTTTGCTCTGAGGTAGACGCTGGTTTTTTAATGCCAAAGATCCTACTTATCCCCAATTGAGGTCCTCCTTCATGGAAACTCCTTTGGTTAACATTTTGACAGTAAGTAACTCATGCCTGACTGTCACTTCCTCTCTGACATAGGATCAATCAGATCAAAGAACAGGACAGAGCTCCTGCAATATGGGACTGAACCACTTGGATGAATAATCAGCAATGTCTTTGGAGGAATCATTTAGAGAGATGGGAGAGGTTTGTATGGGGTCACTTATCAAACCTCACCAAAATCGAACAGGGCCAGGTTATAGAGAGAAAGTGCTTTTTGTTTTTAGTATCAGGGATTGAACTCAGGGATGCTTAAACACTGATCCACACCCTCAGCCCTTTTTCATATTTTATATAGAGACAGGCTTTTGCTAAGTTGCTTAGGGCCTTGCTAAATTGCTGAGGCTGGCTTTGAACTCTCAATCCTCCTGCCTCAGCCTACCAAACCACTGGGATTAGAGGTGCACACCACCATGCCCAGATCTTTTTTTTCCTTATCTTTTCTAACTATAATTATTAGTGTGTATTAATTGTACAAAACAGTGGATTTCATTGTGACAATTTCATACATGCATATAATGTAATTGGATGGTATCTATTGTCTATTTCTATAATTTTGCCATTTTGATAATGTTTTACAAATGGAAACACATTATAACTTTTTATAATTGACTTTTTTCTCCCAATTTATTGGAAGTGTCAAATGGCAATGTTTTATATCTTTTTGTTGCTAGGTAATATTCCTCAGTTTGCTTATACAACACTTTGTTAAATGTTCACCTGTGAGTATATCAGGGTTGTTTCTAGTTTGGAGCTATCAGGAATAAAAACTGCTATAAATATTCATTTACAGGTTATTATGTGAACATAAATTTCCATTTCTCTAGGATAAATACCTAAGAGTGAGACTGCTGGGTCAAAACGTAGGTGCATGTTTAGTTTTATAAGACTAAAGCAAGAATAAAGGACAGGCAGTTTGTGTCCATAGGTGTTTGGGTGGGATCCAGAAGATGAAAGCTGATTTGGGTCTGGGAAGGTACAGACTGTCTCTGAGGGATTGAAATGCTAACATCTACAGGGAACAGTGGCTCAAGCAACTCAGTGAGACCCTGTCTCTAAATAAAATACAAAATAGGGCTGGGGATGTGGATCAGTGGTCGAATGCCCCTGAGTTCAATCCTTGGTACCAAAAAAAAAAAAAAACAAAAACTAAAAACCTCAAGAGCCCTTCCCTCCTCCTCCTCCACCTATTGCCAAGGTTACTGCTAGGAGGGAACTGTTCCTCCCAAAAGGCTGTTAGTGAAGCACCTCCTGGGTGGCCTTTCCCCTGTCCATTTGCTTCTCACCTTTTGGCTCATCTCCTGGCCACCAGTCAAGTACACAGGATGGGGAGAGGAGAGAAGCAAGATAAGGGAAAGGAGGGTATGAGAACAAAGACAATCTAAAATGTGTAAAAGGGGCAGAACACTCCCACTTCTTTGGATACCAATTCTGGGTCCCCTTCTTCCTCCCAGAAGTCTGTTTCTATTCTTTAAATAAAAACTTGCTCTTGTCATTTGCCTCGGTGTTTCTTGGGTGTTCAGTCTTCACATCTGTGGAAATAGAACTTGGTTGTCACTGATAACAAGACTGGCAATCTGTTTTTGAGAATGGCAATAACATTTTACATTCCCATCAGCAATTTATGAGTATATCCATTTTCTCTGTATCTTAGTCCGCTTCTCGGAACTATAATGATTACCTAATATAATAAACTTATAAAGACATTTTTTTTATTTCAGTACTACAATGTATACCTGATATGATCAACATATTAAAACTTTTATTTTGTCTCATAGTTTTGTGTTATGACCAATTGACTGGGTTGTTTTGGGCCTGTGGAACCACATGATGGCGGGAATACAAGGCAGAACAAAACCATTCACCTTATGGCCAGGAAGTGAAAGAGAGCAACAAGGAGGGCACTGAACTCCCACAGTCCCCTTCAAAGGCATGCCCCCAATGACTTTCCCCTAGATCTCTCACTAGGCCCCATGTGTTAAAGGTTCCAGCTTCTAATAGTTCTATAGGCTGAGGGACCAAACCTTTAATACATGGACCTTTAGGGGACACTTAGCTAAAACATAGCACCTAGCTTCTTTGCCAGCATTTGGTATTAGCACTGTTTTTTTTTTTTATTTTAGTGATATTGATATCTCATTATATATATATATATATATATATATATATATATATATATATATATATAATTTTTTTTTAAGGGAGAGAGATAGAATTTTAATATTTATTTTTTAGTTATCACGGACACAACATCTTTGTTTGTATGTGGTGCTGAGGATCGAACCCGGGCTGCACGCATGCCAGGCGAGCGTGCTACTGCTTGAGCCACATCCCCAGCTCCTGTGTATTTTATTTACAGAGTCTCACTAAATTGCTTAGGGCTTTACTAAATCACTGAGGCTGGCTTTGAAATCGTATCCTCCTACCTCAGCCTCCCAAGCCATAGAGATTATATGTGTAACCCCAGCTAGTTATATTAAATATAACAGAGTTTATTTGAGCAAAGAATTATTTATGAATTAAGCAGTGCTCAAACCCAGACAGTTCTCCCCAGCTGTGTGAGCAGTAACACTTTATAGGCTGACCATGGAAGCAAAGTAGAGAGATGATCCTATTGGCTATAACAAGGTGTTACCTTATTTGGGTATGGTCAGACAGGAAGTTCCTAGTTGTATAAACCAATCAGCTGGTTGGTCATTTGTTATTGGCTGAGGGTTGTTTTGTTTTAAGTCATTTACAATAAATGTTTCTAAGTTAAAATCTGGTTTGCTTATAGAAGAGCTCTGGTTATAGAGACAACCTTGGGTCAATAGCCTCCTGTTTACTTAACTTTACCACATTTTTCAGTGTTTTCCTATTATTGAGGGAACAATCCAATAAAATGCAACCATATAGAGTGTACATTTTAATGGCTTCTGTTAAATTTATATATCTGTGTAGTCACCACTACAGTCAAGTTATTGAATATTTTCATCACAACAAAGTTTTCTGTGTCCCTCCCAGTCAACACCTTCCTTCCACACCCAGGCCCAGGCCACCCCTGATTTATTTTCTGTCACTGTAGTAAGAATTGGTTTTCTTGGGGTTCACATAAGTGGAATCATATGAATTCATTTCTGCCTGGCCTCTTTGGCTAAGCATAACATTTCTGAAATTAATCTATATACTATTGCACATATGAATATTTACTTCATTGTCTACTGATAAATAGTATTCTATTGTCCAGATATACCACAAATTGTTTACACATTCTATTGTTGTGGTGGGTAGCCTTTAAGATGGCCCCAGTGATCAACACGTCTTGGTATTCACTCCCTTGGGCAATTCCCAGCATTGAGTGTAAACTGAACTAAATGACTTAGTACCAACTAATATGAGACATTTAATAGCACACTTGGTACTGTGAGTCTTTTTATGTTTAGCCACCTTAATGGGTATTTTGTGGTAACTCATTGTGATTTTCGTTCATATTTCCCTTATGACTGCTGCTGAATATCTTCTTATATGCTTGTTTGCCAGTCAACATGTATTTTCTTAAGGCTGGGCATGTGGTAACACACACACACACACAATCATACACACACACACACACACACACACACAGTGTCCATTTAAATCTTTTACTCCTTTAAAAGTCAAGTTTTGGCTGGGTTGAAACTCAGCAGTAGAGCGCTCACCTAGCACATGTGATGCACTTGGTCCCATCCTCAGCACCACATAAAAATAAAATAAAAGTATGTGTCCACCTACAAGTAATAATATTTTTAAAAATCAGCTTTTCTGTCTATTATTATAAGAGGCCTTTACATATTTTATGTACAAAGCACTTGTTGGATATACATTTTGCAAATACCCAGTCTGTAGCTTGCCTTTTAATTATGGTGATGTTATATTTTAGAGTAGACCTTTTTAACTTTGATAAAGTTTAAATTAGCAGTATATTTTCATTTTTTTGTTCTTTTTAGATATACATGCCAGTAGAGTGTATTTTAACATATTATACATACATGGAGTATAACTTTCAATCTTGTGGTTGTACATGATGTGGAGTTACAGTGGTCATGTATTCATATATGAACATAGGAAAGTTATGTCATATTCATTCCACTGTCTTTCCTATTCCCATGGCCCTCTTTTCCCTTCATTCCCCTTTGTGTAATCCAATGAACTATCTTCCCTCCCTCCCCCTTATTGTGTGTTACCATCTACATATCAGAGAGAACATTCAGCCTTTGGTTGTTTGGGGACTGGCTTATTTCACTTACCATGACAGTTTCCAGTTCCATCCATTTACTGGCAAATCCTATAATTTCATTCTTTCTTTATGGCTGAGTAAAATTCAGTATTTATTTTTTACTAGGGATTGAACCTAGGGACACTTTACCACTGAGCCACATTTCTGGCCCAGCCGTTTTTTTTGTTTGTTTGTTTGTTTTTAAATTTCTTATTTTGAGACAGGATCTTCCTAAATTGCCAAGGCTGTCTTCTCACTTGTGATTCTCCTGATTCAATCTCCCCAGTTGCTGTGACTACAGGTGAGCACCACTGTGCCCAGCTATCAGTGTTTTCTTTTTGGTTCATGGGTTTTTTGTTTGTTTGTTTTGGTGGCTGGGATTGAACTCAGGGGCACTCAACTACTGAGCCACATCCCCAGTCCTATTTTATATTTTATTTAGAGACAGGGTCTCACTGCGTTGCTTAGGGCCTTGCCATTGCTAAGGCTGGCTTTGAACTCACTGTCCTTCTGCCTCACCCTCCCAAGTTTCTGGGATTACAGGTGTGCACCACCACAACCAGTTGGTTCATGTTTTCTGATTCTGTGTAAGATACCTATGCCTGTCCCAAAGTTACCAAAATCTCCTATGTTTTATCATAGAAATATTATGGCTTTAGTTTTATAGTTCGGCCTGTTTTTGCTGTGGTTTTAGCATTCTCTAGAAAGTTTGTGTTGAAATTTGGTTGCTATTATAAGAGTATTGAAAGGTGACACCTTTAAGATGTAATTGTGTCACAGAGGGTCACCCTTGTAAATGTATTAATGCCATTATCATGGGAGTGGGCTCTTGATATTGGCCTGATTCCTCTTTCTATCTTGTACATGCTTTCTTGTCCTTTTTGTCATATCATGGCACAGCACAAAGGCCCCCAGTAGATGCCAATGTTATATTCTTGGACTTCCCAGCCTCCAGAACTGTGTGTCAAATAACCTTCTATTGTTCATAAATTATGCAGCCTGTGATATTCTGTAATAGCTGAAGAAAAATGCACTAAGATACATACCTATTTCAAGATAATTTTGTGAGACAAGCACGGTGGTACACCCCTATAATTCCAGTGATTCAGAAGCCTGAGGCAGGAGGATCATAAGTTTGAGGCCAATCTTAGCAACTTAGTGAGACCCTGTCTTTAAAATAGAAATAGAAAAGGACTGGGGATGTGGCTCAGTGGTTAAGCACCCTTGGGTTAATTCCCCAGTACTAAAAAATAAAATAAAATAAGATAAAAATAAAAAGATAAAATAATAAAAATAAAAGAGAAAAAAAAATAATAATAAAAGAAAAATGATAGCAGGAGGAAAGTAAAAAATAAGAGAAGGGAAACAAGGAAAAAGGAAGAAAGAAAATATGATTATTTAAAAGAGGAAAAAAACAGAGAAGAAAACAAATAAACAAAACAGTAACAACAAAAAAGTATTAATAAAAAAATAAAAATTTCTTGTCTGTCAAAGTGCTCAAATGATTGGGCAAGAGTGGATATTTGCAGCTTATGCTGATCAAAGTTTTGCCCTGTGTCTTCTTGAGCTGTACAACCCTTGGACATTCTTTCTTTTTAAATTTTTTTTAGTTGTTGTTTTATAGTTAAGGAAACATCCCAGGTTTTCATAAATCGACTTCCAGACCACTCAGTATAATCCAATCAAGCCTTTATTGAAGCACACCAGTGGTGACTGACTGGCAATGTTCCCTGATCAGCTACCACCCCTGTGCTTCAATAAAGGCTTGATTCGATTATATGTGAGTGGTCTGGAAATCAATTTATGAAACCCCGGGGCAATGCTTTAATTATAACCTTTGATGGACCTTTTATTTTATCTGTTTATTTATATGTGGTGCTGAGAATCAAACCTAGTGCCTCACACATGCTAGGCAAGCACTCTATCACTGAGCCACAACCCCAGCCCACCCTTGGACATTCTGTGGATCATCTTTTCACTTTTTTTATCAGTACTTTGGGATACAAAAATGTGTGTGTGTGTGTCTGTGTGTGTGTTTATATGTGTGTGTGTCTATGTGTGTGTGTGTTAACAATGACTAAACTCAGGGGAGTTCTATCACTAAACTATATCCCCAGATCTTTTTATTTTTTGAGACAAGGCTTTACTAAGTTGCTCAGGCTGGCCTCAGACTTTAGATCCTCCTGCCTCAGCCTCCTGAGTCACTGGGATTTCAGGTCTGTACCACCACACACAGTAAAACTTTTAAATTTTGATAAATTTCCAGTATCTATTCAGATTTTCGATTTCTTCCCTTTCTTATTTAAACTTTCAGTTCTGGATTTTGCACCTAGGGGGCGCTCCACCACTTATCTACATCTCCAGACCTTTTTATTTTTTATTTTTTTGTTTGAACTGGACTAAGCTGCTAAGGCTGGCCTCCAACTTGTGATTCTCCAGCTTCAGCCTTTTGAGTCACTGGGAGTACAGGTGGACACCACCAGCCTTTCTTCCTCTTAAATACATGTTTTTGTAACTTTAAATTTCCCTCTAACAACCGCTTTAGAAACTTTCCATAGACTAGACCACCTACCTTGGTTCCAGAAGCCCAAGTTCCTATCCCTTTAAGTTGTACATAAGAATCAACTATCATGCCCCTCTTTGAGTCTAATACTCCTATTTCTGTGTTCTTTTTCATTTTATCCGTCTATTTTCAGTTTATTTCATAGACTGAAATTATCAAACTTTCAGAAGGAAAAGGTAAATTTAAAACTTTCAGGCTGGAGGTGTAGCTCAGTGGTAGAACATTTCCCTATCATGCATGAGGTGCTGCATCCACTCCTTAGCACCACCCCAAAACAAAATAAAACAAATTCCCTACAGTTTTGGTGACCCAGATGGGATGATAAAAATCATTGCTCATTTCAGAGGCTATGGCTGGGGACCCTGGACCCTGACTAAACTGGTCTGTGCAATTAGCAACAATGGTTATTTTACCAAGAATGTGCTTGGAATATCATATCTTCAGTTTTGACCAGACTACTTTAAAGAACTGATGATTGACTTTATGAAGCCAATAGTAGCCCTTGGAGAAACAGGCATTAGTGGTGTCTGTTATCTAGAATCAAGACCCTATGGGGCTGGGGATGTGGCTCAAGCGGTAGCCCGCTCGCCTGGCATGCGTGCGGCCCGGCTTCGATCCTCAGCACCACATACAAACAAAGATGTTGTGTCCACCGAAAACTAAAAAAATAAATATTAAAAAAAAGACCCTAGTAGCCTCGTCTACCCAGAAAAATGGAACCAGAAACTCCCCTCACCTGGAAAGTGAGTTCAAACAGCAAAAAGCGGAGACGGAGTAAAAGTTTGTACAGCCTAGTGCCTGAGAACTCTGGTCTAGATGCCTATAACTGGCTATATCTGGAGATCAAAGGAAGAGGCAGGAAGGAAAGTGGAGACAAGGAAAAGGGAGAATAAGAAGAGATAGCCAGCCTTAGGCCACTTGCCCTCAACTCTACCTTGGCCTGTCTCCTCCAGAGAGACCTCCCAGAATACTTCCCACCACTTGGGTAATCTGCTATGTCCTCCCTCCCTACTGTCTTCCTCCCTTGGGTTGTTACCTTGGGAGGAAACACTGGTTCCCATGTCTCTGTCCTTAGACTCACATTCAGTCAAGGGTGAGCATAATAGAATATGTCAAACACACAGGAGTCTCCTAAGGGTGAAGGGGAGAGACTTGAGGAGGTCCTCCCAGGACTGCGAGGGGGAAGGTGATTCTTCCAAGAGAAGAAGTGTGACCTCTAGTGTAGATAACACTCTCCTCAGATCTGGTTTGAACCAAGGGGCCCATGCAAGGAGTTAGTTACATGCCACTCCATGGGGATCACACCTAGAAACCACCCCTTCCCCACCTGATTAGACAGGCAGGTGCCAGGGGTTGGGGTGATAAAGTGGAGGCCTCAGAACTGGCCACAAATCCTTAGATATGACCCCTGTTTGCAACAGGATCCCCATGAGGTGGAGTCAGCCAGGGAGCTTAGCATACCAGTGTGAACCCTCTTCACACCCTGCTGTGGTCCTTTTGCGTGACTGTCCTGCATTTCTTGTCCTTGAAGTTCCCAAACCACCAGTGACCCTGAGTTTCTGACTGCCAGTGTCAGGCCTTGTGTAATTTGACACACTGGAGCATCCTCAGTCTCACTCTAGCTTCTCAGGACTCATCTTCTCCAGGCGTAAGAGCCAGAGACCTAGGTTGGAAACCCTTGGAAGGTGCAACTCAAGTAACCAGTCCCCTTGGAGCCTGAGGACACCAACACCTCCAATTGTGAACCACCCAGCTGCTGAGCCCTCAGTGCCCTGGGTAAGGCAAACAACAGAACCTGTCCCTGATATGCAGTGAAGAGATGGAGATGCCCTGGATCCCAGAACCACAGAGGGCAGAGTAGGCATGGAAACCACTCTCTTTTTTGGTCTCTGGGAAGTATGTCTCATGGATTACAAAATCTCAACTGCTGGCTTGGGCTGATCCCTTTGGCCTCCATATGCCTGGGCCCCAGGAAAAGAGATACACGTAGCAATTGGAAGAATTTGTATGTAAGTACCAGTTTCCTTTGAAGTGGGGAAAAAAAAGCCCCCAATGGGGAGGGTGGATAAAATCCCATAAGTTTTAGTACATTCAGTTTTCATTTTTGTTTATCTTTGAGTATTTTCTTTTTAAAAATTTACTTATTTATTCTAATTTGTAAATTTTATTTACAAATTTTATTACAGCAGAATGAATTTCAACTCATAGTACACATACAGAGCACAATTTTTCATGTCTCTGGTTGTACACAAAGTAGAGTCACACCATTCGTGTCTTCATGCATGTACTTAGGGTAATGATGACCATTTCATTCCACAGTCTTTCCTAACCCCTGCCACTTCCCTATCTTTGAGTATTTCTATAAATATTTTTGTACCAGGGATTGAACCCAAACACTGAACCATGTCCCTAGCCCTTTTTTATATTTTATTTTGAGACAGGGTTGTTTAGGGCCTCACTACTAAGTTGGGCCTCATACTAAGTTGCTTAGGGCCTTACTAAGTTGCTGAGGTTGGCTTTCAACTTGTGATTCTGTGCTCTATATGTGTATTATGAATTGAAATTGTGCTCTATATGTGTACTATAAATAGAAATGCATTATGCTATCCTGTATAACAAATTAGAATAAATAATTTTTTAAAAAAGACAAAATAAAGAGAAACAAAAATGAAACCGCCTCAGGCTCTCAGGGCACTGGGATTACAGGTATGAGCCACCATGCCTAGCTATCATTGAGTATTTTCTTATTGATTTTTGTAATATATTTTTGAGGCAATAATTATTCAATAATTATATACATTTAATTTCTATGTAGATGTCAATTTTCTAAATTTCTTTCTCTTACTGACTTCTTATTTCATTCCATTGGAGTCAGCAAACATACTTTATATGATTTCATTTCTTCAAATTTATTGAGGCTTGTTTCATGGCTTAGCATATGATCTATTCTGGAAAATATTTCATGTGCATTTGAGAGGAATGTGCTTTCTTACTGTTGTTGAGTGGTATGCTGTTTCAGTTTTCTATTTACTTGTTGATCTTTTGCCTAGTTGTTCTATTCATAATTGAAAGAGGAATACTGAAGTCTCCAACTGCTGTTATTGAGTTATCCATTTCTCACTTCAATTCTGTCAGTTTGGCTTCATGTATTTTAGGGCTGTATTGTTAGTTGTAGAGACATACACACACTACCTTTTGACAAAAACAGGGGCAAATAATTTGCACACCTGACTTAAACCTGTCACAACAGGTAAAGAAATTAAACTTGGAGACATTGCCAAGGTCTCTTTTTTTGTAATCATAGAACTTCTCAGTGTGAATTATACTATTCTCAGCTTGAAAGTGAAGGAATTGGAGAATTGAAGTAAGCATTAAAAATCTCCATCTCTCTTCCCTTGGTGTGTCTGTGGGGAGATTGGAAAGCACCATCTAAGAAACATCTTAGAACGGGGACTCCACTTTTCCCAAGATGAACTGTTTCCCTGCACTCCAGGACAAGGTGTGGGGCTGCTACTTCTTCACCTGTTTTTCCTCTACTATATTACTTTTTAAAAAGGGCAACCTAACTGGGGAGATGTGGCTAAAAAATTATTATAGAGTGGTGGCACACACCTGTAATCCCAGTGGCTCTGGAGGCTGAGGCAGGAGGATTGAAGTTCAAACCCAGCCACAGCAACTTAGTGAGGCCCTAAGCAACTCAGCAAGATCCTTTCTTTAAATAAAATATTAAAAAGGGCTGGGGATGTGGCTCAGTGCTTAAGTGTTCCTGGGTTCAATCCCTGGTGCAAAAAAGAAAGAAAGAAAAGAATTATTATAGAATATATTTCAAAGTAGGGGCAAATACGCCTCTCCCATGGCCAAGAGGGTATGGTCTGATCTTTAGAGAAGACCTCAAATTTTTTATTTTTGAAGTCATTTGCAATAATTAATACATTCATATTCTTGTACTAGGTGATAAAGATGTTTACTAAGTGTAAATATTTGAAATATATGAAAAATTGTATATTTTACTATCTTAGGATCCTTAGAAAATGTGAACTTAGGTCTTTCTAGATCACAGAGAAATCATGTTTGACAATGTAGCTGGAAAAACTTGATAAGGGCTAATTTGTACATTATTCAGGGGAGAAGAGAATTTACCCACCCTCCTCAATCTCAGTGGTTGAAGTCCCAGAATCTGGGGTAAGCAAACTGATTATTAATAACAAGAAGAGACTAAGAGATGAATTTTCTTCCCATCCCATTGCACACCTGCTGTCTGCACTGCACAGGAGCTGGGGCTAGGCCCTGCCTTAAGGGTGAGCTCTGGTAATTTTGGAGAAGATTCTGCCCATGTCAGAGGCTGGAACAGAGAGAGGGTTGAGGACCAAGGCTCACACAGTTTCCTGGAGGTGCAAGAGACTGTCCTTTCAGAAGGCCTGGGGACCTCAGGTGTAGGGGGCAAAGAGCAACGACTCTCCTCCGCCACCTATTGGTGAGTCTCTTGGGCACCCACTCCCATGTATGTTCCTATTGTCCTGGATTAACCTCCTTGGCACACTGTGAAACAACCCCTGCTGATTCACAAGGTCCAGTTACAGAAGTTTCAAGGTGCTCCCTTCAAGGTTCTCTCTGCCTTCAGGAGGACAAAGTTATGGACTCCTTAGGAGAATGTTCTCGGCCTGGTTTGAAGAAGCTAGGTCTCTCCTAGGTCCTTTAGCCTCCTGTGTTTACTGGTAGCCTCAATACTCAGGCAGCTATTATCAATTGCCACAGAACATCCATGGAACATGCCACAAAAGAAGACTCCTTGCTGGGCATAGTGGTGCATGCCTGTAATTGCAGCAACCTGGAAGGCTGAAGCATGAGGATCACAAGTTCAAAGCCAACCTCAGCAACTTAGGAAGACCTTGTCTCAAAATAAAATATAAAACCAGCTGGGAATGTGGCTCAGTGGTTAAGCATCTCTGGGCAATCCCTGGTACCTACCCACCAAAATTTTTTTGAAAAAAAAATTCTATTCAAGGGAAAAGGGAGTATAAAAGTACAGGGACACAGACAAGGGAGTTTCCCAATCTCCATGTTGCTGCTCCTTCACAAAAATAATCCTAAAGATATTAAAGTAATTGAGAAGCCAAAGACTGTATTCCAAATTTGTATCCACAAATAGAATTCTTATTTTGTAGAGTCTTTAGGATACTTGACATATTTTAAAACATATGTCTTTAAAAAATTATATGAGCCAGGTGCTATGGCACACACTTGTAATACCAGGCAGGAGGATTGCAAGTTCAAGGTCAGTTTCAGCAATTTAGGGACACCCTGGGTCCAATCTCCAGGTTCAAAACCAAAAACAACAACAAAATGAAAGAAGAAATGGAATGAAATATGTTTTCTAGTCATAATACAGTCAAACCAAAAAGCAAAAGGAAAATGACAACACTGTATAGCTCTTGGGTTAAAGGAAATTATAATAAAAATTGAAACAACTTTGAAATCATCAATCAAAACATTCTATTTGAAGCTGGGTAAGGTGGTGCCACAAGCCTGTAATCCCAGTGACTTGGGAGGCTGAGGCAGGAGGATTGCAAGTTCAAGGCCAGGCTTGGCAAATTGGAAAGACCCCATCTAAAAATAAAAATAGCTGAGGACATAGCTCAGTGTAGCATGCCCCTGGGTTCAATCCCCAATATCAAAATAAAAAATCTTTAAAAATGATGGAATATGACCAAAGCCACACTTAAGAAGAAAATACATAGAGTGAAATGCTTTTATTATCAAACAACAAAGAATGCAAATACAATATGCTGGATATTTATTAAAAGCTTATACTCTTAAGACTTGAACAAAATATAATGCCTTTAATCTTTATAGTACTTACGAAGTGGGTACTGATTTTTGTCCTTCATAACAGTTAGGAGGTAGGTACTGTATGTGCCCTAATTAAGCACATCTAACTGTGTAATCTGCTTCCAAGAACTATTTCACAAGCTTCTCAATTCAATGCCACAAATACTAATGCTTACTGTAAACAGGGCACTGTAACAAAGAAATGTTCAAAGGTGTTCTCTACCCTGTAAAAATCAAGTAATTCGTGTTTCTGATATATATGAGGGGTAAGAGGCATATCATACTACGATTGCAACTAAGCCTACCAGCTAAAATTGACTGTATTAAATGCTAAAAATAATGCGTAATTATAGCACTTTGTGAACAGAAAAATGAATCCAGCTTGGGATGGGGATAGTGGTGCTTGTTTCCACTATTCAGAGAAGCAGCTCTAGGTTGTTCAAACAATTACTTGATGCAAGAGAAGCAGGGAGAGCATATACGTTTCCACTTTATTAAAATAGTGTATAAATACAGAGCAGTTGGGCACATCCATTCTAAGGCACTGTTCTGGTTTGAATGCAATTCCACAAGAGAGAAAAAAGAAGCCATTACATTCTGCATTTTTCATCTCTACATTCATACTCCTCCCATGTTACATGTTTATTGCTACTGGGATCTCAGTTTAACCCCAGACTTATAGCAGCATCATACAGGGACCTGGATGTTAAGAATTAAAGACACATCCCGGCTCTGGCACTTAATATGATTTGGCACTTAATTATAGACTCTCTTGCATTGTTGTCCATTTGTTTTCCAACACTTGTTTAATTACAGATATTATAAACTCTTTATGAGCCTGATCCATGAATTATATTTCTTTACTAGCTCCATTAAGCCTAGAACAGGACTAGTTAGGCACATAGTAGATACCCCCCAAATACTTATATATCACTTCCAAGAATTTCAATGCAATAGAAGAGATACACTTTCCCTAGTTCTAGTTTAAGGAAAGGATGACTGGATATCTTCATAAGGGACAATGCTTGAATGTCCTATTTCTTGTATCTGATAACAAGGAATTAGGCTCAATGAATATTTTCATATAGTAACAGCTTTAATTGATAAGACTTCTTCCCTCGCTATGAGAATTGGAGTTGTTACCATGATTATATGAAAATGTTTATATAAGTAATAACTGTGTGTGTATGTGTAATTATAAGATTATAAGTAAAATTCAAGGAGGTTGAGAATCACTGGGCAATTCACAATTAATCTGAATGAGTGACCCTCAATTCCTTAATTTGATGTATGTATGGGTCTGTATGTATATGCTACTGTGGTGTGTGTGTGTGTGTGTGTGTGTAATTATGAGTAAAATTCAAAGAGGTTTAGAATCACTGGGCAATTATCTGAATTAGTGATCCCCACCTCCTTAAAATGATGTGCTGTATGTTTTGTATATTATACAAAAGATGTATATCTTTGAAGAAATTTCCATAATACCCTTGAAATAAATGGAGATTACTAACTTGGGATCAACAGGACTACACTGATAGCTATAGAAATAGTTATTTAAGGCAGTGTGTTCTAAGGGATATTTGCAAAATACTAGTTCAAAAGTTATTACTAGGTGTATATGAAAAAAGGTTCTGGGGTCAATAAGTTTAGAAAACGTTAAGCCCAAAGAGGTGCTTTATCTTCCTTTAGTAGAGGACCTCTCTGAGATTTTCATATGCTGATATGCATTATGAATCTAGGAAGGAGAAACAGCAGGAAGCAGTTTCCAAACTTACTTGCAACATATCTTGCAGAATTAAGTGTGCCATGACACATACTTATGGAGACACTGAATTTTAAAAATGGGTAAAATTTCAAAAGCACTGAAAGACACATAAGTGAATATCAAAGGAGAGTGAAAAATCCATTAATATTGGTTCTCTAGTCAAATGAAAGAAAATTCATTCTACTTGTACAACTTCAACTGTCAAGTTAATTCTTCCAGATCTATAGCTTAATTACCAAATCAATAATCCTCTCTAAGCACCATCACCACAGACTTCCAACTAAGCAAACCAGTAAACTTGGCAAATTCAAAAGTAAAGGTTACAATCTTGATTTTCTTAAACATAGAAATTTCAATAGAAGTAACCCTATTTTTATGAGGCAAATAATATTCCCCTTCATCCTTGTGTTCCTTACACTTTTTATTGTTTGACAAAATCCATTGTCTCCTTTCTTGCACCTGGGGCATATCTAAAGCTCTGAGCTTATGTAGTCAACTTTAATAATTACACAGCAGAATAAGTATTCTATTATAGATATGTCATCTACACATGGTTATCCATTATATTGACCCTACCCCTAAAAGGATAATCATCCTTTATATGCTTACACTTATGATATGGTTGCCCCGGCAGAACACAAAGTTTTCCATTGTAATAAAAAAAGACAGAATAATCAAATCTAGGATAGCTGCAAGAATAGGTGGATACTCTAGAACTTATATGCCTTGGAAGATGGATTTAAAAAATAGCCTCCCCGCCAAAAAAAAAAAAATGCTGTTCTTGTAAGTTCAAAGAGCTTCTTCCAAATTATGACTTTTTTGAGCTAATATTAATCTCTACAGGACCTATTTCTCTTAACAATTCTTAAAGAAGTCCTCTAAAGTGAGTAACTTGGTGCATAATAAGACCTGCTCTCTGTCTGAAGCTTTTAGAACAATGACTACACTTGTATGGCTTCTCCCCTGTATGAATTCTTAAATGAATAACGAGGCTTGGTCTCTGTCTAAAGCTTTTTCCACAATAATTACATTTAAAAGGTCTCTCTTCAGTATGCGTTCTCTGGTGCAAAGTAAGTGCTGTCAGTCGACTAAAACTCTTCCCACAGCTATGACATCTATGAGGTTTTTCACCTGTGTGAGTTTTCAGATGTCTTTTGAGACTTGATCCATGACAGAAACTTTTTCCACACTCCAGGCATTTATATGTTTCTTCTTCAGAATGTGTTCTCTGGTGCCCGATAAGGTGTGACCGCCGAGTGAACCGCTTTTTACATACAGTACATTCATAAGGTCTCTCTCCTGTATGAAGCCGTTGGTGCCTATAAAGGTCTGAACTACGGAGGAATCTTTTGCCACATTCAGGACATTTGTGAGGTTCCTCTCCCGAATGAATTCGCTGGTGTCCAGTAAGTTGTGACTTCCGAGCAAAACATTTTCCACACTGAGGACATCGGTGAGGTTTCTCTCCTGGACTCTTTTTCTTCTGAGGCCTAGGGTTGAGAGGTTCTTCTAGGTTGGAACTCTCGGGTGTCTCTCCTAGAGTGGGGTTCTGATGTTCTACAAGTTTTGCTAAATCTGTCTGTAAATCCTCTGGGGGTGGTTCCCACTGATTTTCTAACTGTACATAGT
Organism: Marmota marmota marmota; assembly: GCF_001458135.2. NCBI lineage: Eukaryota > Metazoa > Chordata > Mammalia > Rodentia > Sciuridae > Marmota > Marmota marmota. The sequence goes on from NW_026000272.1 coordinate 14,576,316, forward strand.
CTTTTTGCAAAATGGGGCCATGTAGAGCATTCCCCTCTAATGTTACAACAAATGGATACATATTCTCCATTTTTTTCTGTTTTGAAGCATCTTCTTCATTTTCTAACCCAATTTCAAAACCTAAGAGAAGAAATGGAATATTGCCAATGTTATCGTGTTCCAAGAGAGGGAAAAAAACTGAAGGAAAATAAAGAGTTGGGCTGGGGATGTGGCTCAAGCGGTAGGGCGCTCGCCTGGCATGCGTGCGGCCCGGGTTCTATCCTCAGCCCCACATACAAACAAGGATGTTGTGTCCGCTGAGAACTAAAAAATAAATATTACAAAATTCTATCTCTCTCTTTAAAAAAAGAGTCATATTAAACCATTAACAGAAATATAGAAATTCCTAAATAGAATTCCTAGCTCTTTACCCCAATTAAGTTGAAATTTTCTTTCCCTTCTTCCCTAGTACATTAATGAACATTTACTTACCTATCTTAGAATCAAGTAATTGTTTCATTTCTTTGGAATCCTGTAATTCTTTCACCCATGGCTCTTCTCTATGCTCCAGTGGGAAGGTCACATCAAGCTTTGGTAATGGATATCCTGGTCAAAGAAAAGAAGGAAAGCATGATAGTTTGATTCATCATTGGTTGTTCCAAAATTTGGGCTGATTTCTTGGACATAGGGCCTCTTGATATCTACTTCCTCCTCAGTTAAGACTACTTCATCTGGAGTCACAGGAAGTTTTTTTAAAATTTTTTATGATAAGAACAAAAGAAAAATGGAAACATTCTTTTGTGCTCACTTCAAGGAGGTTCTCTAATCTATGGGAGGTGAATGAACCATCTGTGTGCTGACATCAGTGCACTAAATTACTTCTATGTCTATTTTTTGGTGGAGGAGCAGTAACCAGGAATTGAATCCAGGGGCACTTTACCACTGAACTACATCCCCGAGCCTTTTTTTTTTTTTCCTGAGATTTTATATGTGTCTCCCAGAGGTCCATATGTTAAAGGTTTGGTCCCCAGCTAGATGCTGTTGGGAGGTGGTGGAAATTAAAGGTGCAGGACCCAGTGGGAAATTTTAAGTTATTGGGAGGTGTGCCCTTGAGAGGAATTGTGGAACCCTGGTCTCTTCCTCTTTCTTTTTTATTCCTGGCCATGAAGAGAACAGTTGTTCCACCATGTATTCTGCACCATATGTGCTGCCTGGCCATAGGCCCAAAAGCTTTGATGATGCTGAAATCTCCAAAAAGTTGATTATCTCAGGTATTTGTTACAGTAATGGAAAGCCAACAAATACAGCTTTTATATTTTTCAACTCTAAAATTTCCATTTGATTTTTCTAATTTCTATCTCTTTATTGCTATTCTCTATGAGATATAATATTGTCATCATAACTTTCTTTACTTAATTGTGGTTTTCTCAAGTTCTTAGAATACAGTCATAATGGTTACTTTAAAGTGTTTTTCTGTTATATATGATCTCTAGTCACTCTCATAAATGGACTCTGTTGCCTGATTTCCCCTGCCCCAATAGTTTTGTATCAACATGCATGTCTCATAAATTTGTGTTGGTATTGGACATTTTATATAATATATTGTAGCAAATCTATACCATTCCCCAAGGTCTTTCATTGTTATTTGCTTATTTATTATCAAATGACTGGGTAATTTTAGTGAAGTCTATCCCCCTGCAATACTAAGTATTATTAAGCAATATTAACCTGACATCACTCTTCCTGGAGCACATCCTTAGCTATGCACAGTCTCTCTGGAATGATAGATATCAGGGCAGCAAAATATATTACAAGAAAAAATGATCTCAAACATTGAAAAACATTAATGTGCATATCCAGGAAGGAACACACTGATGATTCTATGTGATTTCAAGAAATTCATAAGGGTTTCTTGAAAAAAAAATTCACATCCCAAGAAAAATTTCAAGTATTACAAAACAAGAAATCTGTGTCACTGGAGGGCATGCAGCAAATAGGCACAAGATACAAACATTATGTCTATCACACACAAAGCCATCCAGGCTCTTCAGGTCATATGGAGGCCTCTACTTGTTTGGTAGCAGAATGAATTTCACATAGAAAAAAAACACACGGAAATAGATCCACAGATGAAATAAAGATCTAAAATTTACACAAAAGGATAAAACCTTAAAAGACAGGAAGAGAAAAATGATTCATCAGTTACACGAGGGGGTTAAAAGTTGAGTTCTCATCAGAAAACAACAGAGGCTAGAAGGCAGTGAGGTTGACATATTCAAAGTACTCAGAGAAAAAAAATGTATGCTGGGCATGGTGGTGCATTTATATAATCCCAGCAACATGGGAGGCTGAGGCAGGAGGTCACAAGTTCAAGGCCAGCCTCAGAACTTTCCTGAGGCATTAATTAACTTAGTGAGAGTCTGTCTCTAAAAAAAGCTAGGGATGAAGCTCAGTGGCAAATGATCCCTGGGTTCAATCCACAGTACCATAAAAACAGGCAATCAAGAATCTTACAACTAGCAAAGCTATCTTTCAAAAATGAATATGCAAGGGCTGGGGATATAGTTCAGTAGTAGAGTGCTTGCCTGGCATGCGTGAAGCCCTGGATTTGATCCCCAGCACTATAAAATGCAATAAAGATATTCCTGAGAAACAAAACAGAGAATTCAATTCTAGCAGACTTATCAAAAAATATATATATCATATATATTGTAAATTATATTATGTTTTATGTAATATATATCATATAATCTATAGACAGAGAGTTGAAAACAACACTAAGGAAGTTCCTCATCTGGGCAAGTGACCACAGAAGCCAAATGAAAAAAATAGTACAAATAAAGGTAAGTATGTAATGAGAAAAATTATAAATAAATAAAAAATTCTGCTTCTTTCTTTAAAAATATTTTTTAAAATAAGTGCTACAATATATAGAAATGTAATGTATTTGTCAATAATAGCACAAGTGAGGTGGGTGAGAGCAAAGTTGTATTGGTCTGGATGATTCCAATTGATTACTAAAATCCACAGGAACAAATGAAAAAAAAAAAAAAGAAAGAAAGAAAGAAGCCAGGCGCAGTGGCACATGCCTACAATCACAGCAACTGGGGAAGCTGAGGCAGGAGGATCTCAATATCAAGGCCAGCCTTGGCAATTTAGAGAGACCCTCAGTGACTTAGTGAGATCCTGTTTCAAATTTAAAAAAAATAAAAAGGTTGGGGATGTAACTTACTAGTAAGGGGCCCCTGGGTTCAATCCCCAGTGCCACCAAAAAAAAAAAATAGATTGAAAGCAAAGGATGGAAAAATACATATCCTGTAAATAACATCCACAAGATGACTAAACAGATATTAAAACAAGAAATGCTACTAAAGAGGATCATTTTATGATAAAATGATCAATCAGAAAAAGAAAACAGTTATAAACACATATGCAGTTAATTACAAAGTACCAAAATACATGAAGCAAAAAAATGAAAGAAATAGAAGAATACACAATTCAATAACTTCTGTATTAATGGATAGAAAATCTGATTAACTATAGAAGACAAAGAAAATATCATAAGTTAAACATGGCAAACAAGCATAGAACACTCCACCCAATAATAGCAGAATATACATTCTTCATAAGTGCAAACAGAAAATTCTCCAGGACACATAAGATGCTATACCATAAAAACATGTTCAGAGAAAACTCAAATTACTACAATCAGAAATGAAAGAGGTAACACTACCACTAACCTTACAAAAGAATTATAAAGGAATACTATAAACAAATGTATGAAAATAAATCAGATAATAAATAAGGGCATGTGCCACCACACCTGGCTATAATCAATGGATTTTTATAAAGGTGCTAAGAAAATTCAATAGAGAAAGAGTAGTCTCCTCAATAAATGGTGCTAGGACAACTGGATATCCATGTGCAAAAGAATGATATTGGTTCACCGTTTAAAATATTTATTTAAATAGATGAATGTAAGATATAAATACATAAGAGAAGGAGTGTAAGTTAAAATCTTCATGACCTTGATTTAGACAACAGTTCTACAAATATGACATTGAATGTACAAGCAAAAAGGGCTGGGTTGTGGCTCAGTGGTAGAGTTGCTCGCCTAGCACATGCAAGGCCCTGGGTTCAATCCTCAGCACCACATAAAAATAGATAAAATGAAGGTATTGTGTCCAACTACAATTAAAAAATAAATATTTAAAAAAAGAGGGCTGGGGCTATAGCTCATTTGGTAGAATGCCCGCCTCGCACGTGTGAGACACTGGGTTTGATTCTCAGCACCACATAAAAATCAATAAAGATATTTTAAAAAAAGAAAGTATAAGGAAAAACAGAAAAAAAAAAACTGCAATTCTTCAAATACTTAAAAAAAAAAAAAAAGCAGAGGAGGGCTGGGGATATAGCTCAGTAGCAGAGCCCTTGCCTTGCATGTGCAAGGTCCTGGGTTCAATCCTCAGCACCATCTCCCCTTAACTAAAAAAAAAAAGAAAGAAAGAAAGAAGAGGAGGAAAGACTTTCTAACTCATGCTATGAGGCCCTTATTGCTGTGACAAAAAAAAAAAATCTTATAAAGACAGGACAAGAAAAGGACCAGTATCTCTTCTGAATATGGGGGTAAAGATCTTCAACAAAATGTTAGTGAAATGAATCTAGCAATACATAATAAGAATTATACACCAGGTATTTATCCCAGGAATGCAAAGATGATTTATCATTAAAAATTAAGATAATATAACATTACAATAGAATATCAAATAAAAAATCACATGTTCAATACCTACAGAAAAAAATAATCAAGCAAAATTTATACTGCTTCCTGATTTTTTAAAAAACTCAAACAACAAATAGAAGGCAATTTCCTCATCTATGAAAGATCCACAGCTAAAATCATAAGTAATTGTGAAAAATTAAATTTCTCCTGCAAGCAGGAAAAAAGGCAAAGATGTGAACTCTCACCATTTCTATTCAACATTGTACTAAGGTTCTGACAAGGGCAACTAGGCAAAAAACAAAAAACAAAAACAAAACAGATTTAGATTGAATCTCAGGAAGTAAAACTGTTTCTTTTCACAGATGACATGGTTCTGTACATAGAAAGTTCTAAAGAATTTACTAAGAAATAATAAGCAAGTTCAGTAATTTGTAGGATACAACATCAATATAGAAAAATCAATTGTAATTCTATATACTTTCAACAAACAATCCAAAAATAAAATTAAGAAAACAATTCCACCGACAATAACATTAACAAGAATAAAATATTTAGGAAAAAATTTAATACAAATCTTATACTTTATTTTTTTTTAATATTTATTTATTTATTTTAGTTTTCAGCGGGCACAACATCTTTGTTTGTATGTGGTGCTGAGGATCGAACCCGGGCCACACGCATGCCAGGCGAGCGCGCTACCGCTTGAGCCACATCCCCAGCCCAAATCTTATACTTTATAAACTATAGCTGGGTGTGGTGACACACATGCCTGTAATCCTAGCATCTTGGAAGGGTAAGACAGGAGGATTACAAATTCAAGGCTAGCCTGGGCTATTTAGTGAGACCCTCATCAATTTAGCAAGATAAAACATAAAATGGGCTGAAGATGTAGTTCATTGGGCAAAGTGCCCCTGGGTTAAATCCCCAGTACCAAAAACAAAAACAAAACCTATAAAACATTGTTGAAAGCTATCAGAGAAAATCTGAATAAATAGAAAAGCATCTTAGGCTCATGCATCACAAAATCTAATATTGTTAACATTGGTAATATTCTTCAAATTGATCCACATCTAATACAATCCCTAAAAGCATCCTAATTGACTTCTGTGTAGAAACTGGTGAAATTACAACAAATCCAGAATATCTTGAAAAATAAGAACAAAGTTCAATTCTTGCATTTTCAGATTTCAAAATTTACCACAAAGCAATAATAATCAGGACAGTCTGGTACATCCATGAGAATAGACATATGAATCAGTAGGATGGAAATAATGCATCTAGCAATAAGCCCATATACCTCCAATCAACTGATTTTTAACAATAGTTTCAAAGACATTCAATGCAGAAAGAATAGCCTTTTCAACAAATAATGCTGAGACACCTTGCTATCCACATGCAGATAAAGTATCCGTTGGACCCCTACCTCACACCCTATAAAATTAGTTGAAAATGGTAAGAGTCTTAAACATAAGAAAACATGATCATTTTAAAACATGCTCCCAGATTCTTTGATATTCTTCCATTCCAGAGGTAGGATTTTTCCTTTCCTTCACTTAACACTTAATTGTGGGGTGCGGCTGGTAGGTTTAACTTAGTGCCTCCCTTCTTTTTTTTGACACAATATCTTCATTCTATTTATTTGTTTGTTTGTTTACTTATTTATTTATTTATATGTGGTGCTGAGGATCAAACCCAGTGCTTCACACATGCAAGGCAAGCGCTCTACCACTGAGCCACAAAGCCACAACCCCAGCCCTTAGTGACTCCCTTCTAATAAAGAGAATGTGGTAGAAAAGCTGGTGTGTGACTAGGTTACCAAAGATGCTAAGGCATGCCCCTTGTTTTCTCTTGGATCATCTACTGGGGGGGGGAGCCTGTTGTCCTGTCATGCTGATGCTCAGGTAGCCTCTGAAGAAACTCTCTTAGCAAGGAATTGAAGCTGCCTGACAGGCCCTGCTGACACTTGATTAAAATTATAAAGACACTCTGAGCCAGAAATATCCAATAAACAACTCCCAAAGTCCTGACTCTCAGAAACTGTGATAAATGCTTTTTCCTTACGTTGCTAAAATTGGGGGGCAGAATAATTTATTTTGAAACAAAAGCTAAATAATACAAAGAAGGAAAAAGCAACCACAGGTTAACTAAAAAGGTGATTACTGAAGAATGCTCTTCAAGTCCTATACTCAGGGAAAGACTTTATCAAGCTCCATTAGCAAAATCTGTCATAAAGGTTCCACTACACTGTGAAATATTATTACTATAGTTTGGGGTTAGATATTACCTTACAGTTAACTATTTCATATAATAGGATAATCTGGAAAGATTTAAGTGACAAGAATGTTCTGATGCTTTCCAGATAGTATGGGTTTCATGTTTAAATTTTCATCTCTCATAACCTTCATCACCAAAAGGATGTGATCTTTGACATCTCACATGTATTCCAAACGAAAATTTATTGATTGAAACAAAAACCCAAAGTTTGGGGGCTGGGTTTGTGGCTCATCGGTACAGCACTCTCCTAGCACATGCAGGATGCTTGGCTCGATCCTCAGCACCACATAAAAATTAAAAATAAAGTTAAAAAAACCCCAAAGGTTTGATAATTGAAAATATGTTCCAATTTTGGTGTAATAATTTTGAATTCCACATTCTCTAAAGATAGAGTTGGCATGATACCCTTCATGCTTTTAGGACCAGTGCCTCCTTGCCTCTTTTCTTTCTGACTACAGACATTCTAATAGCATTACCCACCTGTAGGATTTAGAGTGTCTGGCTTCTATTTAATGATGGATTTTTTTTTTGTTTATGTCTTCCTTAGATCACTCTGCATTTTTCCTTTAAGTTCTTTTTTTATTTTGCAATGAACGTGTGTGTGCTTTCAGTTATAAAAAATATCATTAAATGACCAAAATACTTGTGTGCACACACACATTTCATATAATCAAACCATCCTAATATTTTGCTGACAGAGAATATATTGCAAACTTTAACATAAACTCGATTGATTTCTTCCATTACTTTTAAATTCATTCTTCACTTAGCCAGTATCTTGTGCTTTTCACTCCATCTCCAATAGGATCTGCTTCATGCAATACATCAAGATGTTTAAATATTTAAGTAACCTTTAAATAATGGAGGAAGAAGTCTTACATCATTTTGCAAAGTATATTATATACTTTAAACAGGGAAAACAGGATACTTCCCCTCTTCCAAATTTGTATTTCTTACTTGATTAACTAACTATACCTATCTTTTGTTAAGCACACTGAATTTTCATGTGCTTTACACCATGATGAATACTGCTGCTCTGTGATCTTTGAACCTGTAATATTGATAAAAGAAGCAAATTAACATGTAGAATCAGAATGTATATATCAAAAGAGCTATAATTTGATAGGACTAATGAAACTCTACTATTTGTGGCAAGCACACATACATAAACACAGATTTTTAAAATAATTATTTAGCAGACTTTTAAATGAAGGTAACATAAAGACTGGAATATAAATGATGACATCATATAGTTCTGCAATGACCACAATAAGAAAATGTATTTCAGGGTTTTCCTCTCCTGGTCAGCATTATTTAAAAAATATGTGTCTGGTGCAGTGGTGAATGCCTGTAATCCCAGTGGTTTAGGAGGCACAGGCAGGAGGATTGCAAGTTCAAAGCCAGCCCCAGCAGCTAACAAGGCCTTAAGCAACTTAAAATCCCTGTTTCAAATTTAAAAAAAAAAAAACTAAACTAAAAGGCCTGGGAATGTGCCTCAGTGGTTAAGTGCCCCTGGGTTCAATCGCTGGTACCAAAAGAAAAAGCAAATGAAATCCACAAGCACCCTAGATCCATATGTTCAAATCTAAACTCACCTTGACCCACCAAATTTGATCCTTATCTGTGTTCTCCATGTCAGTAAATAACATTACAATCTGGATGCCATCCTTCATACCTTCTGGTTCATCACTGACACCCCACCAAGTCCTATATTTCATACCTGCTAAATATCTTTTGAATTACCCCTTTTCACTCCATCATCACCAATACACCCATGGTTCAGAAAACTTCTCTCCCACCTGGAGGATTTCAACAACCTCACAAAGGTGTCCCCATTTCCACTGGATCTCACTAGTACTGTAGCCAGAGTGATCTCCTAAAATGTAAGTCTGCCTATATCACTCTGATGATATTTGAGAACTTTCAAACATTCCCCACAGCCTTGATATTAAATCTTTTGGGGGGACACCAGTGATTGAACAGAGGGGTGTTTAACCACTGAGCAAAATTCCCAGCACTTTTTTATTTTCTATTTTGAGACAGGGTCTCACTAAATTGCTTAGGGCATCACTACGTTGCTGAGACTGCCTCAAACTTGCACTCCTCCTGCCTCAGCCTCTGAGATTACAGGCTGGGATTACAGGCCTATACCACGATGCCCAGCTTGATATTAAATTTTGATTCCTCAAATACAAGAAAAAGTTTTTCATGACTCAGGACACTGCTTCTTTCTCCAGCTTCTTCAATTTCTACCCCTGCTTCTCTACTTCTGCCGACCCCTCAGAGTGTAGCAGTAGGTCTTCTCTCTGCCCCGGGGCCTCTGCACTTGCAGCCCTTCTGCAAAGGCTCCCCCTCCTCACTCCCACCACTCAATGGCTGACTCCAATCCATCCTAGAGCTACTACCCCAGATCCCCCTCCTCCAGAGGTCTTCCCTCTCAGCCTAATGATGGCAAGGGCCCCTGCTGTGTGCTCTGCCAGCATCCTAAGCCCTCCAACACACGTTCCCATCACATATCCAACATATCTGGACTGTCCACCAGAAGTGGGTGCCAGGACAGCTGGGGCTGCTTTCCTGCCTCGTGGACTGTCTAGTCACAGGGTCCAGCAAGATGCCTGGCTCTTCACGGTGCTCAGAACGTTGACTGTGGGAATAAATGTGGAGAAGTGGAAGGGGACACAGTTGCTAAGCCCTGGCCGTGTGCTAGTGATGGGGGCATCCCACATTTCTGTTTTGCAACATGGACCGTTCTCCACCTATTTTCATCTGCAGGGCTCTTTGGTGCTCCCAGGACTACACAGTGTCTTGGTGTGCCAACATGGTGACGCTGAGCTGCTGGGGAAAGGGAGAGGACTCCCACCACACTTGGGCCCAAGCTTCAGTGGGGGAGGGGAGGGCTGGGACAGGGCGTGGGTAGCGATGTAAGGAAATGGCAAAGGGAAGGGAAACAGGAACACCCAGGCATCCAGTCCCGCTGCCTTTCTCCACCTGGCCTTTTCTCCTGCTAGCACGCACCCATTTGTGTCCAGGGCCGTGGTTCTCAAAGGGTGGTGTGTGCAGCACTTTGCTCAGAGACCTTGTTAAACCTGTACCCCAGGTGGTGCTGGGGCTGAGTGACTGCTTACTCATGAGAAGGGTGGTTACTTTCACCTGTTCCCCATGCCGCTGTACCCAAAATGCATTTTCCCCTGCTGTTCCCAGAGAGACATCTCCTCTTCCTCCCGCTCCTTTCCATCCAAGAGGTCCATTTCCACTGGGGAATCCATGTTTCCCAGCAACCCCAACCTTTGAGAGCTCTTGTGCGCTCGGTCAGACACAAAAGAGCAGAAAGAAAACCCCGCCTTACCAGGATCCAGAAAGGGCTGACATTCCCCAGCAGCACCATAGTTCAGCTCCGGAGGCCCTGCCTGTGGGATCCAGGCCCCTGTCACGGGAGCCTCCTGGACAGGTCCCATTCCCTGGAGTGCAGATGTCTCTAGGTGCATGTTTGGCATGGGTACTGTTCCTACAGGAGCCAGTTCTTCCAAGAGCATGTCATGCATATCGACCTGGGGGAAATGCCAAAACCCATCAGTTTAGAGTTATCCATAAGAAGTGAAGTTAGTTTAACCTCATTCTAAAGCAAAGTATTGCTGACTAGCAGTCAAATGAGAGCCACATGTGTAGTTTGAAATTTTCCAGTGGTCATAGGACACAATGTAAAAAAGGAACCAGGGAGTCCTCAATCTTAATAGCCCGTCAGATTTAACGTGACATATGCAAACCACCAGGATTGCAGCATGTAATCAATCCAAACAATTACCAAGTACTACCTCCTCTCCCCATCACAGCTTCTGCATGGGCTATGCAGTTTACACCCACAGCAGATCTCAACCAGCACTGGCCACATTTCAAGTGCTCAAGAGCCATACATGGCTCATGGCTCTTGTGCTGGGCAGGGGCAGTCTAGAGCACCTGAAGACAAAATCTTGTATGGTAAACAAAACTAAGAAGACAGAAGGGAAGGGAAACCACTACCGCATTCTAGTCTGGGGAAGCAGAAACCTTTAGAAGCTTCCTGTTCAGACTTCTTTGTGCCCTGAAGCCAACAGCTCCTGCGAGCCCTGCCCCACAGGGGACCCAGCACCCCAACACCCTGCTGGAAAAACATCTTCCCCTCAGCCCTGTGCTCCCAAAACACAGGCATCATGTGATACTTCTGAACCCAGGGCAGTTCCACTGCCCCTGTGAAGTATCCAACATATGCTGGCTGTTGCTGTCTACTGGGATTTAGTGGACCTGAGATGGGAGCATTGCTCACAAAGCAAGAGTTGTTTCAGGTCCCTACCAACTGTGCATTTCCCCCTCAAACATTCATATAGTTGAAGAGCATCTCCCAGCATCAATATCATGTTGAAAAGATACAATTTTTCCATATTTTAGGATGACTTGGATTTCCTACGAATGCACTACTGTGCAAATCAAAGAAAGATTACATTACTTGTTCCAATTTACAAAGACTTGGGGAAATCATCTGACAAGCAGCCACAGTGCATAGTACTTGAGCTGTATTAGTCTGAATACTGGCTGTTGCACTATAACAATTCTAAGAAGAGAGATAGGCATCTGACAATTTCATGATATCTTCTTGTAAAGTCAAGCAAACATATTTCTACAGATATATGTATTAGTAAATAATATACTATGTTCATTTTCCTTTATATGCTTTCTAGATTCTACTGTCTTCAGTGTCAACAAGCTATTTTTGTAAAGAGCTGGATAGTAAATATTTTAGGCTTTTCGACTATGTTTACTTTCTTATTTCTTCTTCTTCCTCTTTAAAAAAAAAACACTTTAAAAATGTAAAAGTCATTATTAGCTCACAATGTACACAGAAACAGGCCAAGGTCAGATTTGACCTGCAGGTCATGGAACAATACATAAAAGCATTTGGTTGTTACAGATAGGTACTTTGTTATGTGTAAGTTTCATTTATGGATAATAAAGAGATATTATAAAATATGTGTTACAGAAAGGGGTAGGGTCGGGCCAGTTTGAGAACCACTGACTTGATAACTCTTTCTAGCAAAAAGAAAAAACAAAAAGACATCTGAGAGAAGTGTCAAGGCTAGAGAATGGTACACAGACAAAATGTCTGGTCTAGATCCAGTTGCCTCAGTACTTCTTTTGATCTAACAACAAAGACCCCATACTCTTTTCTCACCTGCTGCTCTGGTATCTCAAGTTCTCTCTGTAAATCTTCTATCAGTGACACAACTCTTTCTCTATTCTCTGGGCAATGTTCCCTCACCCAGGTCTCTATCTCCGTGGGCAGTATAGTTAGGAATTGCTCCAACACCAGCAGCTCCAGTATTTGCTCCTTAGACCGCATCTTTGGCTTCAGCCACTGACAGCAAAGCTCCCAGAGTTTGTTGAAAGCTTCATGAGGCCCTGCTGCCTCTGTGTACTGGAACTGCCTGAAGCGCTGGCGGAACACTTCACAGTCAGTGTCATACTCTTGCAGCACAGAGCCCTGATTCAAGGAGGCCTGGATTGCACAACCCAGGGCCACAGCCATTGCCTCTTTCAGAAGATTAGAGTTTATCTGGGACCTGAGGTCTCGGATTTCAGTTTGTTCTGTGTAATAATCAGGGGAAAACACCTATAGCTGAAGACAGGGAAAAAAATGAGAAAAGAGAAACAGCAATGGTTACAAGAGGACATACTCACTGTCTTTATTTATCTTTATCAAAGACCTACATGATCACTTTGTTATCTTTCTAGTGGTTTTGAGAATCTGAGGACTTGCAGCCTGAAAAAAATACATACATATCCTCTTCTGAGAACATTTAAAAAGTTTCTAGAATCTCAGTTTATTCATATACCCTCTAGAGTTGTTCTGTCTAATATGGTAGCCAATAGTCCCATGTGACACTTTAGGTTTAATTAAAATTTTAGTTTCTTAGTCACAGTAACAAAAACTTCAAGTGCTCAATAAATATCACTGCCAAAAATTCTATTGAACAGCTCTGCTCTTGAATTCTACCATCCCAAGGCTAAGAACTCTAGCTTTAAATATGCCCCTAAAGATCTGTTGGCATTTAACCCTATTCCTTGTCTAATCCAAGTATCATGTGTTTCTGAATATATGGAGGTCTCCAAGGAAATGTGGGAGGAATATTAACAATGTTTCTGAGTCATGCCTGCCTGTAATCCCAGTGACTTGTGAGGCTAGGGCAGGAGGATTGAATGTCTGAATCTAGCCTCAGCAACGTAACCAGAACTGGTCTCAAAATAAAAAATAAAAAGGGATGGGGATATAGCTCAGCTCTAGAGAATCCCTGGGTTAAAATTCCCAGTACAGAAAAAAAACCAAAACAATACTTTTGAATAACTTTCACCATCAGGGTTTAAGTACCACTTAATAGCCTTTGATCAAAGTGAAGTTAGGCAAAATCACACTTTTCAAGGGCAGCAAATCATTGACCCCTCATTCTTCTTCATTCAAGGTATGTACAGTTCAGCCTATATCACTAAGATCCTCATCTTTCAGTAATATTCCAAGTGGCTCCCCTTTGTGAAAAATACACTGCTATATGGCAGCTCAACAGGAATTTGCTCTTCACTTATAATGAAGGACATTTACCAAGTTCATGCTATATGCCAGATACTGTTCTAAGCATCCTGCATGTATTAATTCAGTTAACCCTCACTCAATCTTAGGCGTTCCCTATTAGTATTATCCCAGGAATGCAGATTAGGGAACAGAGGTTTGAGGCTTAGGGGAAATTAAATTAAATTGTCCAAAGTCACATGGTAAGTGCCAAGAGAAAATGTCCATGATGTTAAACCCATAGTCTTCTGCTTTTAAGAAGTCTAAAAAAAAAACATCAGAGTGGGGCTAGGGTTGTGGCTCAGTGGTAGAGCACTTGCCTAGCATGTGTGAGGCACTAGCTTTCTCAGCAATTCGTATAAGCAAATAAAATAAAGGGTGATCAACAACAACAACAACAACAAAAAAAATATCAAAGTACTCTTAGCATAACTCTGAGGTCACCGAGGTGGTCACCCACATGTCTCCACAGGTTTCAGGATCTGTACCTGCCCATGTACTATGGGTCCTCTGCATTTGCTGAGCCAGCTCTCTGGCGGGAATTCAAGAAAAAGAACACTCAGGACTTTTTTCCCATTCCATTAATCAGAATTGAAACTCTGTTCCTATTATCACCCTTTATCATGATGGTGGCAGATGGACTTAGAAGTAATAACCTACTAGCTGTGTGACCCTGACACTCAATGCCTCTGTGTACAATACATGCATAATCATAGCATTAACTTTATAAAATATCCCACCCGGATCCAACTGCAAGGAAAGCGAAAAGCAGCATGCCTGACACAAGGAAAGGGCTCAATAAGTTTATTGCTGGTCACGACTCCTTCCTAGGAAACTTCTACCTTCCAGAGCCTAGGCATCTAACCGTTGCTGGAGGGCATCCAGGAACTGCGATTTTTTTGGCTGTGGACCTACCAGTTAATCTGCTCCAGCCTCACAGCTGGCCAGCCCTCCCCTCACTGACCCAAAACCTTCCACCACGTCTACCAGGGAAGTGACCCTCCGGGTTTCCTTGTTTCCTTCCATCTGTCCTTCCCAGTTAAAAGTTAACTGCACTGGGGGCTGTTTTTTCCTCCCAAATCTCCCTGTCGTGAACCCGCCTTCACACGGCCTATGAGTAAACCGATGTGAGAAAAGGGGGCACTTGAGGAACGGCACGAGTGACATGTCCCTGAAAAGTCTAAAAGCTGGTTTAAAATCGGATGCTGGTGTCACGGGCGCGGTCTCCGAGCGCTCCTGGGCGACGAGGTCCCGCCGCCCAGAGGGGCACTCCCAGCCTGTGAGGAATCCCAGGAAGGCCTGGCCGGGTCGCAGGGAGCGGCGGCGGGGTCCCTGGTCCGACAGGGGCCCGCCGCCCCTCGCTGCTCCAGCGGCTGCCGCCCGAGGCACATCTGAAATTTGCCAGTTCGCTTAGCCCAGGCAGGCGAAGGGAACCCCGCTACCCGCGCCCGCGCCCCAGGGACGACCACGCCCTCTGGCCGCTCCGGGACTCACCGCCTCAGCGCCCAAGGCTCTCCCAAGCTCACCGGCAACTGCCCAGGACGCAGGCGCGGAGCCGCGCTGTGGACTACATTTCCCGGTAGGCCTCACGTCGCCCGCCGCGCTCCGGGCCCAGAAGGATGCTGACGTGGGAGGAGCTGGGACTCTCCCGGGCTTCCTAGCTTCAAGCTGCTTTGGAATTGCTCCCATTTCCGGTCTAATCGCTTCTTGGTCCCTGGGGGTTGGGCGAGGCGAGCTCGGGGGTTGTGACAAAGTGAGGGCTTTTCAACCAACAGCCTTAGAGTAACCTAACCAGAGCGGGTCTGGAATATCTCTTTAATCTGTCATGGCCTGCTAAGTGAGTCTCAAAACTGTGTGTGGAAGGATTTTTTTTTTTTTTTTTTTTAGAAAAGCTAGTTAAAAATACATATTTCTCGGCCCAACCTGATATTAACGCATTGGGTCTTATATGAGCTTAAGGATTCGCATTTTAATAAGCTTTCTTGGGGATTCCGACTCTGGCCATCTGCCCGCTAGTCACAGGGACCTTGGGTTTGCTTCCTAGTTTCCTTATCTTGAAGACTTGAGCTTCCAGAGATCAACCCCGCCCATTCCTCTCCACCTTCAACCACCACCAGAGAGGTCTCTTGGGTCTTAGAATTCACCCACTGGCACTGCCTCAGATGTCTTCCGATTTGTCCCTCGCTGGTCCCATCTCTGGAAGCAAAATTTTCCTTTTCATTGATCTGAAGCAGGTTGTCGTGAGGCCTGGTCCAATGGCTACTACATACAGTGGTTTTAATTGGAAAACAGTCTTTCATGTTAGTCCCAAGCTGGCACTGTTGGTATATGAATGCCAAACTTTAGTGCTAGAACTTACTTCCTGGAACCCACGACATAGACCTAGTGGGTCCACAACGGAGAGGAGAAAGCCACCTGTTCTTGTGCCTCCAAGAGGCCCTGGTGGATAACGGACTTGGGTGGCGGTGGAAGCCCTGGGTTCGATCTTCAGCACCACATAAAAATAATTAAATAAAATAAAGTTATTGTGTCAACTACGACTAAAAATATTTATAAAAAATTTAAAAGCTGGGATGGAGCTCAATTGTAAAGCACACCTGGGTTAAATTCCCAGTAACCGCCCCCCTCCCCAATTAAAAAAAAAAAATTGAAGGGAGTTTGGGAAGCTGAGGGACTAGGTGATTGGGAGGTATTTTTGGTTTGCTTTTTTTCTTCCCCCTAAATTAGAAATCAAACTCCTGGGCATGGGGCACTAGTACTAAGCTGCATCACCAACCTTTATTATTTATTCATTTATTGGTACTGGAGATTTAACCCAGGGGGCAATCAATCACTGAGCCACATCCCCAGCCCCTTTTAAATTTATTATTATTATTTTGTATTAGGGATTGAACCCTGGGCTCTTCACCACTGAATCACATCACCATGCCTTTTTATTTTATTTTTTATTTTGAGACAGGATCTTGCTAAATTGCTGAGGCTCGCCTTGAACTTTTGATTGGGAGGCTGCCTCAGCCTCTCAATCTGGTGGGATTACAGGCCATATTTATCTAATTAATTATTTATTTTTGAGACAGGGTCTCACTAAGTTGCCCAGGCTTGCCTCAAACTTACCATCTTCCAGACTTAGCCTCCAAAGTTGCTGGAATTGTAGGCATGCACCACTACACCCAACTAATTGGGAGGTTTTTTTTTTTTTTTTTTTTTTTCTACCAGGGATTGAACCCAGGGGTACTTAAACATTGAGCCACATCCCCAGCCCTTTTTATCTTTTATTTTGAGACAGGACCCTGCTAAATTACTGAGGCTGGCTTTGAACTTGCAATCTTCCTGCCTCAGCCTCTAAGGCCACTGGGATTACAGGTATGTGGCACTGCACCCAGCTAATTGGGAGGTTTTCACCTGCTTTTTGGTTGGCCCTGAAGTTTGGGGCATTTAGCTGTCTTAGTTCCAGATTCAGATTTTCTTGATTACACTGAGTAGACCATACACTGGCAAGTGACCTTATATATTTCAGTCTGGAACATTTGTCCTCCAGATGCCCCACTTTCAGCTCCAGGGCAGTGAATAGTGTTGTATTGCTTTTGTTTTCCACAGGGAGGCAGTGCTGCTTTCAAAGCAGTTCAGCTGTGGAATTAGATCAAAAGGTGGTTTGAAATCCTGGCTCTGCTGAGGTACTAGCTATGTTACTTTGGATAATTCACTATTTCTCC
The DNA here is from genome assembly GCF_001458135.2 of Marmota marmota marmota. Lineage (NCBI taxonomy): Eukaryota > Metazoa > Chordata > Mammalia > Rodentia > Sciuridae > Marmota > Marmota marmota. The sequence continues at coordinate 14,593,597 of NW_026000272.1, forward strand.
CTGGACCCTACTTTCCCCATTGGTAAAATGACCGCGGTAAAAGCTTCTGGGGTTGTTTTGAGGATTTAAGGAATTACCAAATTTTTGCCAAGTACTGGGGATTCAATCCAGAGGCTCTTTAACACTGAGCTACAACCCCAGCCCCTTTTATTTTTAATTTTAATACAGTCTCACTAAGTTGCTGAGGCTGGCCTGGAACTCATGATCTTCCAGACTCAGCCTCCTGAGCTGCAGGGATAACAGGTGTGCAACACTGTGCCTGCCAGAGGGTGCATTTTGATCACTGCTGGCACCTAGCTAGTGCTTAAACTATCAGCTGTCATGTCAAGGTCTCCTCTGCAGAAATGAGTCCTAACTAATAATCTTGAATGTGGAAAAGTAGTTTGCACTGAAGCTTGGAGGTCATTGTCCCCAGGGCACTGAAGTTAGTTTATCAGGCCATGAGAACAGGAGTACCTAGAAAAGATTGGGGAGGGAAGGGGAAGTGAGTCCACCAGAAGACCTAGGAGGGGAAGATGTGTGCTAACATGGGCCCTTCCCACACCTTCCATATGCAATCACATAGACACATTTTTACCCATGGACATGGAATCATAAAAACTTCAAAAGTTTCAATCATCTCTCTCTCTTAATGAGTCTAAAGAGATAGACTGGATTTTGTGAAAAGTTTGCATCAGATTCCTATAATGACCTTCCTTTCTATTGGGCCCTGTGGTGGTGATAAGTGATAACAGGTTGGTACTGAGATCACAAATTATGGGCTGGGAATGGAAGTGCTTTTGTAAAAGCCTTTGCCTTAGAAAAATGCAAACATCACTGAGTTTCCAACTAGAGCTGATGGATACTGAGGGAAACCCTACAGTACAGAGTAGTTGCTTCTTTTCTTTCTTGTTTTGTTTTTGGTGCTGAGGAACCCAGGGGGCTTTACTACTGAGCTACATGCCCAGGCCTTTCAATATTTTATTCTGAGAAGGGTCTTGCTATGTTGCTTAGGGCCTTGCTAAATTTCTAAGGCTGCCTTTGAACTTGCAATCCTCCTGCTTCAGCCTCCCAAGTCACTGGGATTACAGAGTGTGCCCACACTGTATTAATTTCTATATCCTCCAAATAGAACTTAATATCAGAGTAATAACTTCCTTTATTGTTCTTTTTCAAGATTGTTTTTAAGTATTTTAGGGCCTGTGCCTTTCCCTTTAGGAAAAACTTATCTTGTTTCCAAACAAGATTGGCATGTGGATCAGTGAAGTGAGAGTACCAGATTTTCCCTGAATGGGGGTAGGCACTGTGGATGGTGCAGAGAGAATAAAGAGTGAAACATTCTTACTCTCTTGCTCTTTCTTCTGGAGTGAGCATCTTTTATTCTGGTTCTACCCTTGTACATTAGACTTTAGGTTCTTTAGCCTTTGGACTCTGAGACTTGCATCAGTGACCCTTTGGAGGGCTGTTGGGCCTTCTGCCTTGGACTAGGGGCTGAGTCATGGGCTTTTCTCATTCTTAAGCTTTTGGCTTTCTGGACTGAGCTGCTATTGGCTTCCCTGGCTCTCTAGTATACAGTTGGTCATTGTGGAACTTTTCAGTCTCTGTGATCATATATATGATGTGTGTGTGTGTATATACATATATATATACACACACACACACACACATATGTGTGTGTGTGTATATATGCCTATATATATCATATATCATATATATATCCTCTAGATATGGTATACCATATATATTTGATATATCCTATATGTATACAAATATATATATTTGTGTATATATATACATATGTACTCTATTCTATAGACATATATTCTATATGTATTCTATATATATTCTACTCTATATGTAGATAGAAATATATGTGTATATACAATATATTTTCTATCTATATACACAATAGAATGTGTGTGTATGTATGTGTGTGTGTGTGTGTGTGTGTGTGTATATATATATATATATATATATATATATATATA
>NW_026000272.1:14595588-14596753 GCF_001458135.2 Marmota marmota marmota
TATATATATAATTGGTTCTGTTTCTCTGGAGCATTCTAAATAATACACTGGCTTGTCATCATCTATTTGTATCAACATTTGCTACTTCATCTCATAAAGTATGGGAATTTTACTCCTAGTTAGGTCCCTCTGTGCTCTATACTTTTAAATATTATTGTCTTGGCTATCAGCTGTTATAATTCTTCATTCAGTCATTACATATGATTTAGAAAGCTCACGAGGGGGGTGGTCCCACTATATGTGCCCATATATCTGCTCTTTCAGTTATTTATTCTTCCTTCCTGATGCTCCACAATTTCTTCTTTTATCTTTCCTTTCAGATGGAGCAACTTCATTTAGCTGTTTTTTAAAGGTAGTTCTGTTATTGATACATGATTTAGTTTTCCTTTATGTAATACGTCTTTTCTTCCTCCTTATTATGTAAGGATAGTTTTGCCAGATATAAATTTATGGTTGACAATTCTTTACTTTCAGTGCTTGATAACATGCCATGTCACTTTCTTATGGATTCAATGGTTTCAGATGAGTCCTCCACTTTCATTTGAATTGGTATTTCCTATACTTCATATGTCCTTTTTTCTCTGGCTACTTTCAAGATTTTCCTTTGTCTTAAAATTTTGAAAGTTTACTGTTAATATGTCTTGCATCAGTTTCATGGTGTTCATCTTATGTGACATTCTTTCAGCTTCTTGATTCTGTGGATTTATCTTTCAACAAATATGAAAAGTCTTCTCCATTATTTTTTTGAATCCCCTTTTAGTCCCACTCTTTTTCTTCTCCTCTTAGTCTCTAATGGTATGAATATGAGATGTTTGTTATTAGATGTTTGTTATCATCCCACAGGTCCCAAGGCTCTATTATTTATTTATCTTGTCTATTTTCTCTGTTTTTCAGATTAGGTCAATTCTATTGATATGTCCTCAAGTTCTCTGCTCTGTCCTCTGTCATCTCCACTTTTTGAGTACATCCTGCAAGGGTTTTTTCCCCTTGTTCCTAGATTTTATAGTTCTTTAAATTCTCATTTGGATCTTTTTAACTTCTATTCATTTTCTGATATTTTCTCTTTTTTCTTTTATTTCAAAAGAATTTATCATTTCTTTTTTTAGTTATTTTTTTGTACCAGCGATTGAACCCAGAGGCACTTAACCACTGAGCCACATCCCCA
>NW_026000272.1:14596778-14615518 GCF_001458135.2 Marmota marmota marmota
TCCCCAGCCCCCCCCCCCTTTTAAGGTATTTTGTTTACAAAGGATCTCACTGAGTTGTTTAGGGCCTCACTAAGTTGCTGAGGATGGCTTGAACCCATGATCTTCCTGCCTCAGCCTCCCAAGCTGCTGGGATTGAATAATCTTTGACAGCTGCTTTAAAATCCTTGTCAGATAATTCTGACCTGGTTCATCTTGGTGTTAGGATCAGTTGATTGCCTTTTATCATTAAAAATGTGATTTTCTTGGTTCTTAGTATGAGAGATGATTTTTTATAATATTCTAAATATTTGAAGTATTATGATAAACTGCATCCTTTTTAAATTTTTAATTTTAGCAGTCAATCACCCATTTAAGATTGAAATGCAAGTCCTTGCCTACTTTTGTGGGCTGAGATTTTAACAACAGTCTTGTTTTCAGAGATTATGTTTTGCTATGTTGTTATTCATGGTTTAGCACATATTTTTGCTGCCAATGCTGCTTTACAGGGTAAAAGGTGTTTCCCCAGGCCTGACTATTTTGCAGCTCTAAGTAGAAGAAAAGATTTTGGCTGACTTCTGAAAGAAGAATGTTCACAATGTTGTTAGTTTCTAGAGGCAGAATTCCCTCTATCAGATGGGGAAAATTCCCCAAACCTGATATTTGTAACCTGATTCATCTTGCTGTACATCCCAGCAACAAGATTTCTGTGGCTGGGGGAGGTCAGTGTCAGACCTAATGGTAAGCTCTCCATTGCCAGAGCTAGCAGTTACAAAGCATCTCTGTAAGTGGAAGGGAACCTCAGACTTGCAGCCAAAGTCATTGTGTGTGTGTGTGTGTGTGTGTGGTTAAATAATATAATTCCAACAACTCAAAAGTCCTAAGTCTGCTATGAAAAAGTTGTTGCAAAGTCCTTTTCTATGTAGTTTTTTTTAAAAGAGAGAGAGAATTTTTTAATATTTATTTTTCAGTTTTCGGTGGACACAACATCTTTATTTTTATGTGGTGCTGAGGATCAAACCCAGCGCCCCGTGCATGTAGGCGAGTGTATTACCTCTTGAGCCACATCCCCAGCCCCTTTTCTATGTAGTTTGAAGGCTACTTGAATGATTGGAAGCTTGAGATACTAGAGTCCAGCAAGAAAATCTGCTGGGCTGGCAGTATAACTCAATGGTAACGTATTTGCCTGGTATGTGCAAGGCCCCAGGATGGATCACTAGCATAAAATAGAGAGATAAAGAAAAGTCTTCTAGTCTGCTGGTATTCTTTTGCTCTGACCCCTCATCCTATTATTTGGAATATTTTGATGCCTCAGTTTCCTTTAGGCCTAAGCAATAGAGATTGGGTCTTGGACCAGGCATGGTGGTGCAGTCCTGTAATCCCAGCAGCTTGGAAGGTTGAGGCAGGAGTATTGCAAGTTCAAAGCCAACCTCAGCAATTTAGCAATGCCCTAAGCAACTTATTGAGGCCTTATCTCGAAATAAAAAATAAAAAGGGCTGGGAATGTGGCTCAGTGGTTAAATGCCCCTGGGTTCAATCCCTGGTACCAAAAAAACAAACTACAAAAAAGACATTGGGGAATAGATACTATGTTGTAATGATCCATGGGATGTCAGGAATTAGGAATATTCTTCTCATCTTGATCTCTGTCATCTTTTGCATTACCTGCTCCCTGCATTCCTCTTTTTCCTCCTGAGGGAATTGTAGAAAACAAGGGGATGACAGAGCCTCCAGGTGATGTGGAAATTCTTATCATCCTCCCAGTGCCTTCTTCCTCCTCAAAGTGTTCCTCTTAAGGGGCCTTTTTCTGCTGCTTTTTCAACCACACAGCTCTGACTCCTTCTGAATTTGTCTTCTCCACTCATTACTTATAGGCCTGCTACCCTTCCCCCCCCGCAATATGTTCTCAGCAACCCCATTCGTTTTTGCCCCTTTATCCCATGTTCTTTGTAAAACTGTTCTTGATGATTCTGGTGCTGAAGGAAAATTTTGAGCACTTAGGAAAGGTTACTGTGTCCATCTCCCAAGAGGAGTGGGCATCATGATTTAGCAAGAGGACCCTCCTCAGGGCCAGGGGTACAAGAGATTCATGGGAAAGTGGACTCAATGGTAAGATCCTTTTTTTCCATGATAAAGACTCACCATTTCTGGCCAGGATCCTCTCCCTTACTCAGTCACTTCCCTGACAAAGTTCTGATTTGGGCCACTAAGTTTCCATACAGGGTTTTTCTTGATGTAATGTTTCCTTGACTAGGATCAATCGAATAGCTGCCAGAGCTTAGGGAAGGGAGGCTGAACCTAGTAGACTTCTTAGGGCAGAACAAATAGAATCCAGTGACAACCTGCACCCCCCCCCACTGCCCCACACACATTCACAGTCTCTGGGGACTCTGCCTGCTTTAAGGTTTACTTATTCTCTGAATTTGTTTATACTTTTTATTCTCCATTAGTATCTTTAGGCCCTTCCTCAAAGATGAAATTTTCAGGGGCATTGCTTTCAATATTTCACTTTTTCAGCTGTAACAGACCTTAAAACTTCAGGAGGGAAGTATGCTCAGAGACTGTCGTCAAGCATTACTTTTCCTTTTGGAAATTTAGAAACAATATTTCCAAAATAGGAGGATAACTTAAATAAATTAACATAGATCAATTTGGTGAACTATTAGAGATTTAAAATGACACCTATAAAATATTACCAAAAATGAATCATTGGATTGTGGCAAAAATAGGTGTTCACTATCTAATTTATTTCCAACTTTTCTATATGAAGGAAAATCCTCATGAGAAAAAGTTTGGGAAAACAACATAAAAGAAGACATACATATGATACAGTTATTATGTGGAAGCACACATGGGAAGAAATAATACTTCAATTCGTTTTCATACATCAAATACAAAAAGTAACTTGCAACTATAAAACCACTTGCACTAATTATGAATTTGTTTCCTTTCACTGGAGTCATCTCCACGTTCTCTATTATATCACTTTTCAACTGCTGTGGTGCCCATATTTGAACACAATTGCTCTTTCAGTGAGGACCAAATATGGACAGAAGTTCAGAGCAAAACTTCTTAGGGTTGGGCTTGTGTTTAAGTTTGTGTTTGCTAGAAATTGAGTGAGGATTTCATTCTTTTTTTTTTTTTTTAGCCTGGCACATCAATAAGATTTTTGACCTTTTAACCTCATTTTTCTCTTAACCAAAAATCTTTCAGATAAGGATTGGATATGAGTACTGATTTCTGTCCGCTAGGAAGGAAGGACTCTTTTTGACTATCCATGGAGAAGCTAAGAAGGGATAAGAAACATGAAAGATTGAGAATCCCAGAATGGCACCTGGTCCCATATCCTGACTAGAGCTCCGTGGGGGAGATCTTCCTTCATCACCCCACCCCAACAGGAGGAGGCAACAAGGAGTCAGAAATGACAGCCTGGCATTTAGGAAAGAGAAGTCCTGAGGTAGCACGCTTCAATTCCCTGTGACTTATTTAGAGCATGGATGAATTTCCAGCTGCAGGCCCCAGAGACTCCATAGAGATGCTGAGAGGATTGGTCAACAATACAAGGCCTGGGACTTGGAAGAGAAAGGCCTGAGGTGTGTGACTCTTCTAATTTGAAGCCACAATAGCAAGTGCAGACACCAGCATGAGATGTTAGTGTAAGCCAAGGGCCATGAAGATTAGTTTTATCTATCAAGTATGCAGTGAGAAATGGTAAACATCCAAAGACCAGAGGAATTGAGAGAGCCAGGGTGCGGGCCCATGCTCCTTGCTGCAGTCACTGGTGGCCAGATAATTTCTTGGAGAGAATGATGAGGAGAAAATGGACTGCAAGTGAGAAAAGGAGAGCAAGGAGGAAGAAGTAAAGATTGAGTAGAGAGGGGGAAGAGGAGGAAGAGAAGGAGAAAATCAAGGGGAGGAAATGAGAGGAAGGAGGGAATGAGGAGGGGAAGGATGAAGAGGAAAGTGAGGGAAGAGGAAGGAGAAGGAGCAGAAGAGAATACATGAAGGGACAGAACTGCCTTGAGAAGGACATTGGACTTTGAATCTTTACAATTGAAATTAAAAACAAAATAAATAATCAACTACCCCAAAGAGATGAGGTTTTATGATTGAGTCACCTTAAAATGGCAAGGCTTGGTAATTTCTTCCATCCATAGAAATGGGGGTTCATAAGCAGATTGTAATCAGTTATAGAGATATAAAGAATGTTGCATTTGACCAGCTGAGTTATTACTTGAAATCAATCTGCCAGATGGCAACAAAATTTCCAAGTGCTGTCAAAATTAAATAAAGTTTAGAAACTGATGAAACTATAGTGTTGGAAGCTAGTGTAGCAGTTAGCTACCACTGGGCAGGAGGGAAGGAAGAGTACATAGAGAGAGAGAGCAGGAGATTTCTGGGAGTTATGGCAATGTTCTCTCTCTTGACATTGTCAAGAGCTGGGCTTCTAGGCATCAGAGTAGCTACTAGACAAGTCAGAGTGAAAGTAACAGTGAAGCCTTTAATCATTCACTGTAATACTATAAGCAAGAGGTTGAAACCAGAGAAAGTATCAACTCCTTCCTGTTTCATTTTTCCCCATGAAATAGCATCAGCTCAAGGTTTAGGTGGGTAGTGGGTCAGCAGGAACATGAAGTTATACTGCCAAGGGAGCCCTTAATAAAAGACTCCTACAGTTTTGTAGACCCAGGAATAAGAAGAGGGGATAGCCTAGGAACAGAAAAATACTAAGCCAAGTGGAGAAAGGCACCTTCTCCACTTGGAAGAAGATCCTTCAAGATCCTCCCCCCTACCCACCTAAGAAGAAGGTTTAGGCAAAGATACCTGGAGAAAATTGGCTGAAGCCCCCCAATAAATGGGCTTGGAATAGGCTACAGCTGGGAATCTAGGTATAGGTAAGAAGATGTCTGGCCACAGTGAGGTTTGAGCCCTTACCTGCAACTCCTTTTGGAGATTGCAATACACCAGCTATGCACTAATTCTGGTCTGCTGTGGAGTGGGCAGCTTCCTCACTACCAGCCATGAGGCCTGCCTGAACTATCACAGATAGGTTTTTGGTCAGAAGTCAGACTTCTCAGACATAGTTAGAAATTGTATTCCAGTTTCCTCTGAGCACTTTCCTGCATGCAATATACTACTATCTTTGACCACCCAGGCTATTATAATAAAATATTTTAGACTGGGTGATTTATAAACAATGGAAATTTATCATGCACAGTTCTTAAGGTAGGGAAGTCCAAGATCAAGGTGCAAGCAGATCTGGGGTCTAGTGATGACTTACTCTTCTTTGTAGATGGAGTCCTATGGCTGTATTCTCATATAACAGAAGGGGTAGGGAGTTCACTTGAACTTCTTTAATTTAAAATATTTATTCTTCAGTTGTAGGTGGACACAATACCTTTATTTTAATTTTATATGGTGCTGAGGATAGAACCTAATGCCTCACACATGCTAGGCAAGCACTCTACCTCTGAGCCACAACCCCAGACCCTTGAGCCTCTTTTTTAAAGGCACTGATTCTATTCAGAAGGTTAGAACCCTCATGATTTAATCACATAAGATTCACCTCTTAATACTATGACATTGAGGATTAGGTTCCAACATATGAATTGGGCTGGGGGCAGGTAACAACATTCAGACCATTGTAACCATGATAGCAAAAAGTTTTGTTTCCTAAACAAACAAACAAAAACACAAGGATGTATTTAAGAATGCAAGTTTAACAAGACAGAGTGGTGCATGCCTGTAATCCCAGCAATTCAGGAGGCTGAGACAGGAGGGTCACAAGTTCAAGGCCAGCCTCAGCAATTTAGCAAGGCCCTGAGCAATATAGTGAGACCCTGTCTCAAAATGTAAAATAGAAAGTTCTGGGGATATAGCTCAGTGGTAATGTGCCCCAGTTCAATCCCTCCAAAGAAAAAATACAAGCTTAGAGCCAGGAGGGTTAGCACACACCTGTAATCCTAGCGACTCAAAAGGTTGAAGCAGGAGGATTGCAACTTTGAGGCCAGCCTTGGCAATTCAGCAATGCCGAGTCTGAAAATAAAAATTAAGAAAAGGGATGAGGATATAGCTCAATGGCAGAGTGCCCTGGGGTTCAACTCCCATTAACACACACACAAAGAGCGGAGGAGGGATTCAGTGATTGCAAGAAAATCCAGGATACTGATAACCTTTGAAAGGAAGGAAGAATAATGTGATTAAGAGGGACTAGATGTGGAGTTTCAAAGTTGTTGGCAAGTTGTATTTCTTTATTTGGATGGTAGTTTCAGGTTTTATTTGTGATAAATCATTGAGCTATGTGTATACTGGGGGTCCTGTTTTATACACACATGCATACACATACATATGTATATATTACAGTTATATATGAATGTGTATATGTGTGTGTGCTCAGGACTTGTAGGTAGAGTTGTCTTTGCGTACCTTGCTGGTGCAGGTAAATCACAGACTCAGCACTCAGTACATAATTCTCTTAGGAAGGGAGTAAACAACTTCAACATTTCCTTGGAACTGCCTGAGAAGTTCATTCTTGTAGTTCTGAAGTAGGGAGGGTGCCCTGGAGGGTAAATTAGCCAGAGGGACAGTAGCAGAATCAGAGGATGACCTCAAAAAGGAATTAGGTAAGTCTTGGTAGTGGAACTGGAGCAGACCAGAGAAGAGGCATCCAGAAGGAACTCCATAGGGAGCACTAAACAGGCAAGTTAATGCTCTCCTTCGCACGTAGGTCTGAAACCTTCACAGACATAACAAGGTCCTATAAGACCTTTGAGGGCTGGGGCTGCAGCTCAGCGGCAGAGCACTTGCCTAGCATGCATGAGGCACAGGGTTTGATCCTCAGCACGACATGAAAAATAAACAAATAAAGTAAAGGCATTCTGTCTATCTACAACTACAAAAAAATATAAAAAAGAACTTTGAAGTGCCTACTTCTCCCAACCTACTTCCTCTCAAACTCCAACCTCAACCCATCACTGCCCCAACCATTCTGACCTCCTGTCTCTTCAACACCATACAGTCTTTTACTCAGATATGTTGTTTTCTCAGACTGGAAAATAAAAACAAGGATATATACAGAGATTGGGGGTGAAGGGGTTTGTTGACTTGCTATGGGATCACAAAAGAGGCTAAAAGTTAAAAGGATTTGGAAGGTATATCAGTACCAAGAGGGCCAAGAGTAGAGCACAGGGAATGTGAAGAGCTCTATTCTGAGTCCCTAGTCTTCTCTGGGCCACATACTGCTTCATAACTGTTGTCTTGGGGGGTAAATATGAGATTAAATTGAAGGAATTTCAAGCAATGTTAAGATGTTAAGAACTAGTGGCATTAGTGTACATGTGCAAGTATAAATACACATAACACATGGCAGTGTATGCATGTACCTGACACGCAGGTCTGTCTTCCAGTTGATTGTCTCTGATTGTCATTTCCCAGAACACAAGCCCCTCCACACAAATCATGGAGTCCCTTCCTTCTTTTTCTTCCAAGCTGACACTAATGTGGAGTGGAGCAAGGGGGAGTAGGTAGCCATTGAAAGAAAGAAAGAAGAGGGGGGTCCACCCTTCCTCGTTTCATTTTTATTTTTGTTCCTGTTACCCTCCCTACCCCAAGAAGGCCAAGAGGTAGTGAGCATTGTGTCCTCTTCTAGAGGCTTTGGGAAAGATGGGAGGGATTGGAGGTACCCCTGGATATTTCGCATTGGTTCCCCAGGCACTATGTTAGGTAATAGCTAGCCATGAGCCATGAAATGCATGGCAATGTCACAGGCTTACTTTAAGTTACTCTTAAAGTTTTCTTTAAGTTATTGCCAAGGCAGATGAGTAAATAACTTGTAGCAGATAACGTGAGGACAAACACTGAACATAGTTCTTGAGGACAAACAAAAGTAAAAGAAAGGATGGGGGTGCCTCAAGAAAGAAGAATTTATGGGACTAATTCTTGACAGGACCTATAAAGGTCAAGATAAAAGTGGAAGTTATGATGCCAAGTGTCTCCTACTATCTCAGAAGCAGGTATTCTTTAGTGATAGGGTAGAGGAAGGTAAACCCTGATCAGCTACTGACCCAAATGCCCACATCAATATGGGATTGACTTGTAGATGAAGCCCTCCTAAATAGGATGGCTACCATGACAGTTCCAGAGAGGACCAACTAGGTGAAGAGAGGACTAATATAACTGGTGGAGTTCACTGGGATACTGCCTACCATTCCTGCTTCTTTCTTTTTTTATTTTTTTTTTACTTGTAGATGGATATAATACCTTTATTTTATTTATTTATTTTTAATTTTAATAGCTATATATGGACAGAATGCCTTTATTTTATTTGTTTATTTTTGTGTGGTGCTGAGGATTGAAACCAGTGCCTCACTCATGCTAGGCAAGCACTCTACTTCTGAACTACAACCCCAGACCCTCCTGCTTCATGTCTAATGTTCAAAGGAAAACTGATGCAATTTCATCACATCTAAAGATTGATATCCTTTAGGAATGAAAACCTCAGTCAACTCAGATAAAGAGCCACCTGAAATTTGAAATTTTGGCAGAATCAGTGTGGTTTGACCTGTCTCATTTCCGTTCCATGAAGCTGTATTGGGAAATTTCTCATCAGGCTTAAGGTTTCAATTTAAGAACCTTGCATAATTTTTATTTTTAAAGAAGTGACCTTGTGGGCTGAGGTTGTGGGTCAGCGGTAGAGCACTCACCTAGCACGTGTGAGGCACTGGGTTCAATCCTCAGCACCACATATAAATAAATAAAATAAAGGTATTTTGTCCAACTACAACTAAAAAATAAATATTTTTAAAAAGTGACCTTGTTACTGAATCCAAATTTAGAAGCTCATCCTATGGAAAGCCAATGTCCAAGTGACACTTGTTGGAGATTGATCTTATTCAGTGGCCAAAGAATGAAGACATGGGAACCCATGCTCACAAATCAAATTCTCAACTCCAAGGGCTTTAGGGGTCATAGATAAAGGCTAGAAATACCCTGGGAGAGGAATAGGTTAACAAAGGGAAGACATATTCATGTCTTTTCTGGATATAAATGGAGATCTTCCAGGAGCTCAGGTACAATTTCCTTTCACTTCTTTTGAAAGGTTGCAGATAGACATGAACCATAGGAACATGAAGTTAAGGGGATAATTCCATAGACTGAGCCTACATGCTGCCTCACTCCACATGTTTAATACTCTCATGGTTTGATGTTTCTGGTCGTGGTGAATATAGGTGTTTTTAGCTGTAAACTCAGGGGAAACAGAGACTTGGCAAGTCTAGGTCAAGTTAATCCCATATTATAATTTGGGTCAAAACATTTGTCAAATGACCAACAATCTACTTTAAAGCTGAGTACAATCTGACCTAAAGGTTAAGGCAACAAAGGTGACAGAAACAATATGAAGACAGAGATGCCAAGTATTTGCATCTTATTCCAGTAATACATGGAACATCTGTAAGCAAAAGTGAAGAGTCAGTGTTTTCAGCAAAACTGACCTTCAGGTCCCTAAAAAGTAAGCTAGACAAATATTACCATCATAACCCATATGTCAGTGTTATCACACTATACCGAAACAAATGGGAGACTAATGTATTGCTCATTCATGTGACCTCCAAAATTAGTAAATTTTAAGCAAACAGAGTGATACTAGAGATGGGAGTTTTGATTCAGTACCCATAGAAATGGAATCTGAGTTACTCGAGTGAATGTGAATATACAGACAAAGCATTAATCAAGAAAAGGAAGAGGAGAAGGGGCTTCACCTCCAGGTGAAGTGGACAGTCCTGACTGAGAGTATAGACAAAAATGTCCCCTAACAAAGAATAGCCCAGACTTTTATTATGTGTCAGGGGCAGGAAGGGTCTGATATTTGTGTGGTAATTACTTCAAGGAATCTCTTGGCAAGGCCCCATATCTGCTGTTTTATGGTAGATTTGGTTAAGAATAGGAGGTTAAAAGCCAGGCAGAGTGGCCCAGGCCTATTATCCCAGAAGCTCAGGAAGCTGAGGCACGAGGATCACAAGTTCCAAGTCAGCCTCAGAAAGGTAGCAAGGCCCTAAGCAACTTACTGAGATCCAGTTTCTAAAGAAAAAATAAAAAGATCTGGGGATATGGCTCAGTGGGTAAGCACCCTTGTGTTTGATCCCACTATAAAAAAAAATAATAATAGGAGGGTAGGAGTTGCATTCCATACATTATAAGAGTTGGAGAGTAGGAATGTGATGGCAAAACACATTTTGTTGTAACATTAAATTATAAGAATGCTACAGTGAGAAACCAATGCCTGGGAAAGGGTGAGTTTTCCTCCCCTTCTGTCAGTATTTATTCAGGAAACCTATTAACCATAGGTCTCCACGTTTTGGATTGTAAATAACTATCCCTAGGAGTCTGACTACACCCTTTTTGAAGTGTAAACACCCCTTTGCCAAGGCTTCACAAGGGTAGAGATTTATCAGAGGCCAGTGAGAAGAGCCAGTTTCTCTCATGACTTTCTACTTCTCTAAATACTCTTCCTGCTAGAAACCCTGCACACTGCCTTCTGTCACACAGACTAGAAATTTTATGGCACTAAATAGCCTATAAATGTTGTGCAAAACTGTGGATGGGGACTCAGAACTTGGAGTTTCATCTTCTCTGGGCCTGCTGATGTAAAAATAAAGTGAGTTCTCTCATTCTCCAAGCTGCTTCCCAGCCATTCTGCTTCCTGCAACAGGAAAAGGCTTTTGGCAGGCCTAAGAGTTCATCTACCATTTTTTCTCTGTCTGGTCCCTATCTCATTCCCTCCTGAGAGATGTCATTCTCCTTATTCTTAAGGGGAAAGGGCCAGAGATCACCTGCCTGTTGTAGCTGCTTCAGGCAGACATTGAATGTTGATAATATCTGTCCATGGGGATTATAAAATCTCTCATTGCCCGATCTAAAGTTGAAAAGATTAGCAACTCAGGCTTTTATTTTGGGATGGGTCAAAAATCATAGCACACATCATCTTGACTTGGAACTGGTGAAGTCTGGAAGACAGAAATCCTATAAGTGTACTAAATAGGCAGAAGATATGAGTGGGATATTTTACCAAAGAAAATAGGTTGGTGACAAACACATTAAAATTTTTTAACATCACAAATCATTAATAAAATGTAGTTAAAAGTACTGCATAGTTATTAACAGGGTAAAATTTAAAAAGATAGATTATAAAAAATGTTGAAATCGTGTGGAGGAACTGGAATTTTCAAATACTCTGTTGAATAAGCAAACAATCACTTTGGCTTACAGTTTGGCAAGTTTTAGTTATTTAAACACGCATTTATCTTTGGTCTCAGGCATTGCACTTTGAGTCATTAAAAAATTAAACTTACACACACACACACACAAACATGTGTACACAAAATTGTGCACCTATCCTTTCTTTTTTTTTCTTTTAGTGGGGGTACTAGAGATTCAACACAGGAGTGCTTTCACCACTGAGCAACATCCCTAGCCCTTTTTGTTCATTTTGAAACAGAGTCTCATTAAGTTGCCATCCTCCTGCCTCAGCCTCTGGACTCGCTGGAATTATAGGCAAGTACCACCATGCCTGGCAATTGTGCATGTTTGTAGGAGCTTTATTTTCAACATGCCTAAACCAGTAGTAATCTAGATGAAATCAGAGTTTTGAGATGAAACTAGATTCTCTGTTTCACTGATTTCTTTTTAGGTTCTTGTATCATAAATTTAAACAATAAAAGCCATGGAAAATAATGAAAGGGAAGAGTAAACAGAGTAGAATTTATGTAAGTGAGAAGAGAAAGTAAGAAAAAGGAAGGGGAGAGGAGGGGAATATAAGGGAAGGGGAGGGGAGGGGAGGGAAGGGAAGGGACAGGACTCCCACACACAGAAGGGTACCTGATGGCAGGAAAATCCATTTTGTTGTGCTATCCTAGGGGCTTATATAGTTTGGGGGGAGGACAAGCATTTATCAAAATCTCTTAAATAGGCATTGAAAAATTACCAGAGTCATTGTCTGTGTCCTTTGGCCTTTAGTTTTAATTATTTCTGTTACTCCCCTCTGCATTCATTCCCACCTTCCACGCCCCCCCCCCCCAGCTCTGGGACCAAGAAGTTGGTGGGAATGTTCCTACAGGTGAAACTTTAGTTTTTTTATTTGAAAAAGGTCTTGATGGGCCCATTAAAGTTTCTATTGGTTAGTCTGATATTGTCTGCATTTGAACAAGACCTTAATTAGGGCCCATTGAACCGATTGCCCAACCATTATCTATTCTTACTCATAAACAAATGGATAAATAAATGACACATCCATAGAAAACATACTGTTTAGGTGCTGGGGTTGTGGCTCAGTGGTGGAGCACCACATGAAATAAATAAGTAAAACAAAGGTATTGTGTCCGTGTTCAACTAAAAAAAAAAAAAAATTTAAGAGAAAACGTACTGTTTAGCCCTAAGGCAAATGAACAATTTGTGAGCACCACCGGCATGACCCGCATAGATGCTTAGGAATTTTTAAAACTAAAGGACCCAAATAAGGGCAATGAGTTCAGGTCTTCTTGGAGAGAAGTTTGAGGAGGAAAGCATTTGCTTCTCTGATATTATGGTAACTACTGTGTATCCTGCCTTTTTTATAAAGTTGCTTCCATTTGTGAGCCTTACTGCCTCAGGGCTATCAAAAGATACATATTTTAGGTCTTCCTGGCTGGAAGAAATTTGTTAATGATCTCTCTATATATTGATGTTTTAGAAGGGCTGGTGTTGGGAGTAAGGGCCCTGCAATGTGATGTCAAGAGTATCTAAAGGGAAGGCCTGATATTTTCTTAGATTTCTCCATTAGTCTTTGACAACCCCTAACTTTTAATAGTATCTGGACTTGGGGGTGGGTGTCTGAACTTCCTTATGTGATCGCAACTTGGAGGCCCCATTAACTAGTAAAGCAGTTTGCAGCCACTGCCCTTAAGCAGCTTGGCCACTCCTAGGCCACTGGGTCTGTTTGCAGAAATAAGCCACTAATCTCGGAATCCATCTCAATTTTTGAATTAAGACCTTAAAGCTAAATCTAGCCTTTCATGAGTGACTTCTATCCACATAATAGAACATTTGCCTTTAGTTATAATTCCCTCCTGGTGTTCAGGACAGAGTAGAGAGCCCCTACATTGGCTAAAAATAAGCATTTTCCCTCACTGTTAAGGTCAGCCAAAGTCCCCAGAGGTTATTTTTGAGGGCCTAGGGAAGAGTCTCTTGACTCTTTAGTTTTTGCTCTATCAGTTGTGTCACTTGTCAGGATGGGTCAGGTTTTGGACCATGTGGCTTCCCTATAAAGTTTTAGGACATTTCTGTCTCCAGGGACCAACCCTCCAATTCACAGAATGCACACTGGTTGGCTCCTGGTCTCTCTAGGATCCTTCTGATTCCCCTGATCTGTGGGTGACTTAACCAGAGTTGTAGGTCCCTTTTGAGGGGTCCCATAGTGGCCTGGGTCCTGGTTGATCCTGGAGGGCAAGGGCCAAAATATTGGCCATCCTAAGTGTCAGTTGTTGAACACCCAGAAAGTCAGTTCTACCGGTCTTGAAGTTGAAGTAGTGAAACTAGATTTTCAGCCTTTGCTCCTGTAGTGTTGCAGACGCTAGCCACCTGCCAGTGATTTCTTTCTGGGCTCTTGTCTGGAAAATTTGAAGAATGAAATCCATAGACAAGGAATAATGAGTATAAAAGAGTAGGATTTATTCAAGTGGGAAGGAAAGAGACAGAGCTCTTGCAGGGCAAGAGGGTACCCAATAGGAGTTGCCACTTAAGTGTACTAGTCTAGGGGCTTACACAGCTACTGGGTAGCTTGGGCATCCATCAATATCTATGCTAATCAGGTATTGGAAAAATACCAAGGCTATTGTTCAATTTCCATGCTAATCAGGTATTGGAAAACTGTCAAAGCTATTGGTCAAAATCTAAGTTAAACTGGTAATGGAAAAGCATCAAGGCTATCAGTTTGGCCTGCAGCATTCTTCATGGTTGGCCCTTGAGCATGTAACCTTCACTCAGGTACGTCATGCCTCCCTTTTCCCACTGCCCTTGGAAAAGGAGTTGGCTGTAATGTTTGGGATTTATATACAGTTTAATTTCATGGAGTAGCCTGTTCATTTAAAGAAGCCTCTTTTGATGGGACCTATTTCCTTGACTGTCTGCCTGTTTTACTATCTGTCTGTCCTATCATATTAAGCAGTGGGTTTTTAATTTTTTTAAATTTTAATTTGTTATATATGACAACAGAATGCATTACAATTCGTATTATACTTATAGAGCACAATTTTGCATATCTCTGGTTGTACACAAAGCAGAGTCACATCCTTCGTGTCTTCATACATGTACTTAGGGTATTGATGTTCACCTCATTCCACCATCTTTCCTACCCCACTGCCCCCTCCCTTCCTCTCCCTGCCCTTTTCCCCTTTGCCCTATCTTGAGTTCATTTAATCCTCCCTCCCCCACCTCCCTGGAAACATATTATGAATCAGCCTCCTTAAATTAGAGAAATCATTTGGCATTTGGGTTTTGGGGATTGGCTAATTTCACTTAGCATTATATTCTCCAACTCCATCCATTTACCTGAAAATGCCATGATTTTATTCTCTTTTAATGCTGAATAACATCCCATTGTGTATATATACCACATTTTCTTTATCCATTCATCTACTGAAGGGCATCTAGGTTGGTTCCACAGTTTAGCTATTCTGAATTGTGCTGCTATAAACATTGATGTGGCTGTGTCCCTGTAGTATGCTGTTTTTAAGTACTTTGGCTATAAACCGAGGAGTGGGATAGCTGGGTCAAATGGTGGTTCCAGTCGCAGTTTTCCAAGGATTCTCCATACTCCTTTCCATATTGGCGGCACCAATTTGCAGTAGTGGGTTTTAATTTTAACTTTTGTAGTTGTATTCACAGTTTTCATAAAATGGGGTCAGTATAAGTATTGAGAGTCAATGTCATATCCTGTCCATCCTAAAGGGTGATGGCTATCATCTCAAAATATTACTCAGGTTATTCTATTAGAAGTTGTACCTCTGCAAAATGTTAACAGGCAATAGTTACAAAGTTTTACAAGGAAATACAAAATCAACAAAGAGTAAAACAAATCCACTTTGTATAATTGTTCTAAACTGAGAAGCATAATTCCTACAGTAATATGAATCTTTAGCAAATGTATTTAAAGAAAAGTCGATTTCTTTAAGAGATAAGTATAGTTTTGTCAGAAAGCTGTATCTAAGAGTACCTGAGACTGCTTTAATTAAGTTAATTTTTCTGGTGCTGAGGGTGGAACTCAGGGCCTCAAGCATGCTAGACAAGTACACCAGCACTGAGACACATCCCCAGCCCCTGAGGCTCCATTTTAGGAATCAGATTGTAAATGTTTTAGAGGAAAATCAAAACTGTAAGTGACAAAAATATACAACAGTTCTGGTTAGAATTTTGAGGAAATTTTAGCAATTGACTAAATAATTTAGCTATTTTTATTATATCAAGCAAATTAGAATATTGATTGTGGCTGATAGAATAACATCATGACCATCAACCTCTCCTTTATCTTTCCAGAAATATATTCTTTTTATTATAAAAAAACCCCACAATTTTCTATATATAACTTATCAGTAATAGATTATCTTTATCCAATCACAAAATGAAATGATATAAGTAAACCCCACTCTAATTTATATTTTAAGAGTAATGAGGGCTGGGTTGTGGCTTAAATACTGGATTGAATCCTCAGCACCACATAAAAATAAATAAATAAAATAAAGGTATTGTATTCAACTACAACTAAAAAAATAATTAAAAAAATAAAGTAGGTTGAATGTGGTGCAATGCAGTGACTCAGGAAGCTGAGGCAAGAAGATTGCAAGTTCAAAGCCAGCCTCAGTGACTTCATAAAATTCTAATTTAGTGACAGACTATCTCAAATTTAAAAAAAAATAAAACGGACTGGGGATGTAGCTCAGTGGTAAACAGCCTCTGGGTTCAATTCTAGGAGGCCACTAACATAAACTTGAAGACTCTTATCGCTATAGTTTTAGTTTAGATCACATCAGCTTGGTGAAGTGTTTCCCTAAGCTTTGTATTTTAGAAGGCTTGCACACTTCACAACATAAATATATAACATTCAAAGAAGGCAGTAATAATTAGCATTATTAATCATCAATAGAAGTCCTTTATATAGGTTAACTAAGCTTTTACTTTTTTCCACAATTTAATTGCTTTTATTTTTTAAATATATGACAACAGAATGCATCACAATTCTTATTACACATATAGAACACAATTTTTCATATCTCTGTATATAAAGTATGTTCACACCAATTCATGTCTTCATACATGTACTTTGGATAATGATGTCTATCACATTCCACCATCATTGCTAACCCCCTGCCCCTCCCTTCCCCTCCCAATCCTCTGCACTATCTAGAGTTTTTCTATTCCTCCCATGTTCCCTCTCCCTATGCAACTATGAGTCAGTCACCTTATATCAGAAAAAACATTCACCATTTTTTTTTTGGATTGGCTAACTTCACTTAGCATTATCTTCTCCAACTGCATCCATTTACCTGCAAATGACATGATTTTATTCTCTTTCATTGCTGAGTAATATTCCATTAGCTTTTACATTTGAAGCGAAATTTAGAATTTATAGCTCAGTAGATTAACAGTAATTATATGGCTTTGTCTTTAACAGGTATACATAGCTTAATGGCACCAAGAAAATTGGAAGAATAGTTCTAGATCTCTTATAAATTTAGGAAACACTGCTAATAATCACAATAGATCTGTTACCAAATCTAAAAGTATATATGTACACACACATACACTCATTTAGTCAAATCAAATAGAGGCAGAACACTAAAACTTTTATTGGCAATTTTATATGCTTAAAGTCCATAGACAATGTATATTGTATAAAAGAGAGCACTTTATCAGTTACCTTTTTATGTATTAAATCTACATATCTTTAACTCTACTAACTTTTATATAAAACTTAGATAAAACTCAAACACATAACAAGTTGGACCTCAGGAAAAACTCAAATACACAACATATTTAGCCTTTGGATGTATGCATATCTCCAGTTGCAGATATATACAGGTATTCAATTATATCAGAATAACCTAAAGTAATAGTTATTTGTTTAATCAGAGGAATAAGGGGATTATTTGAAAGGCTTCACTATTGGTTATCAGGGATTGAGCCCAGGGGTGCTTAACTACTGAGTCACATCCCTAGCCCTTTATATATTTTTATTTAGAGACAGGGTCTTGCTAAGTTGCTTAGGGCCTCCCAACATTGGTGAGGCTGGCTTTGAACCTGTGATCCACTGTCTCAGCCTCCCAAACTGCTGGGATTACAGACATGTACCATTGTGCCCAGCTTAAAAGACTTTAAAACAAATACTTAAACCTCAATTTGTCCAAGATTAGTTTCCCTAAGTAATAAAAGCCCACCAGTCAGGGGAAAAATGAAATTATCTTGATAAAGTATAAAATCTCTGTTCTTTAATTCAGCTCCCTGCAAATAGAAAGAGTAGAAAAATGCCTCAATAAATCTTGTCTTTTTAAACATAGAGAACCAGATTATAGCCTCATATCACTGTACAAATTTTGGTTCTAGAAAATTCCTCAAATAACTTTAAAATTCCAGCCAACTCAGTCATATAAATCTCCCTCCATAAAATGTGTCCTTCACATACCCTCTGCGAACTGCCTACTCAGTACAACTTGTTTACATTTCTAGCTTCCTGTCACACCTTTCCTCTTCCCTTACTGGGACAATCCAGTTTTGTTTTTTTTTTAATTTAGGGCAAAAACCTTACTTTACTGTAAAGCACCCCATGCTGACACCACAAGACAGACCAACCAACAGCATTCTCTTTTCTTTTAACCTTCCTTACAAACTATATCCTCATATCTCCAATTTACTTTTATATGTTTATTTAATGATTTTCTTTTCCTTAATTAAAAAATTGAATATAGATAAGTCACTGGATTGGTGCTTTTCTGGTGTCCACCCAGTACATCACAGAGCCTTTCATAAAACTCTGAAGGAGCTCCACTGGTTTCTGGAATGCCACGGCAGGTTTAGTCATGTTGATGGGCTTCCTCTCACCGGACCGGACTCCTCAGAGGAGGATGGTTTGGTACTGCTCCCGGTGATTGTGTCCCTCTTCAGAGTTGTGGTCCCAGGCCAGGTCCTCCTCTGAGGCTGCCCTTCGTGCCCAGGCCTCAGCATCTACCTCTTGTGCGGGGGCCTGTTCTTGGAGCCCCTTCTGGGCTTTGGTCAGAATGTGTCCTCTCTCCTCAGTATTGAAGAGGGTAAGGAGGAGGGGACAGCAGTCTCCACAGGTCCATCGATGGGTTTGGAAGGTTGACTCCAGGTGATCTCTGAGTGCTTGGGGCTTTTCTGAGTATGGAGGGGTTTGGTGCTTCCAATTCAGGAGGTCAGTGATGTTGAAGGGCTGATAGTAGAAAATGGAGCGCCCTTCTTGAATGGTGCCATCTGCATTGACCTGTGGAGGCCCAAGGGTCTCATGCAGGGACAGCTGCAGGGCTTGTGGCTGCTGAGTGTACCTCGGTTGTCTCCCCATGGGTTCTGGCCTAGGGTCTTCTGGCAGAGGGGGACTGTGGCCAGTGAGTCAGATGGTGGTGGAGTATCAGACATAACTTTCCTATGTACATGTGTGAATAAAGCACAGTGAATCTCAATATCGAGTACATCCACAACACTGGGATCCTAATTAGAATAAGATA
>NW_026000272.1:14615741-14637321 GCF_001458135.2 Marmota marmota marmota
TGCAAATGCCATGATTTTATTCTCTTTTATTGCTGAGTAATATTCCATTGTGTATATATGCCACATTTAAACATATCAATTTCAAGTGACAAAATAGAACATGCCATCAGAAGTCTACCAACCAAGAAAAGCCCAGGATCAGATGGATACACAGTCGGGTTCCACAAGACCTTTAAAGAAGAACTAATATCAATACTCTTCAATTTACTTCGGGAAATAGAAAAAGAAGGAGCACTTCCAAACTCATTTTATGAGGCCAATATCACCCTGATTCCAAAACCAGGCAAAGACACATCAAAGAAATAAAACTTCAGACCAATACCTCTAATGAACAAAGATGCAAAAATTCTCAATAAAATTCTGGCAAATCGAATACAAAAACATATCAAAAAGATTGTGCACCACGATCAAGTGGGATTCATCCCAGGGATGCAAGGTTGGTTCAACATACAGAAATCAATAAATTAATTCATCACATCATTAGATTTAAAGATAAGAATCATATGATCATCTCAATAGATGCAGAAATAAGCATTTGACAAAATACAGCACCCCTTTATGTTCAAAACACTAGAAAAAAATAGGGATAACAGGAACACATTTCAACATTAGAAAAGCTATCTATCTATGCCAACATCATTCTTTTTAAAAATTTTTTTTTGTAATCGTAGATAGACACAATGTCTTTATTTTATGTGTTTATTTTTATGTGTGCTAAGGATCGAACCCAGTGCCTCACACATGCTAGGCAAGTGCTCTTCCACTGAACTACAGCCCCAGCCCATCATTCTAAATGGAGAAAAATTGAAAGCATTCCCTCTAAAAACTGGAACAAGACAGGGATGCCCTCTTTCACCACTTCTATTTAACATAGTTCTTGAAACACTGGCCAGAGCAATTAGACAGATGAAAGAAATTAAAGGGATACACATAAGAAAAGTAGATCTCTTGGTCTTTTTACCCTATTCATTATTAACCCAGATTTGTTTGTATAAAAATAGCATTCTTCTCCTAGGGCTACACATATTCCATTTTCTCTCTTGTGGCAGATCTAACCCCCTGTGGATTTGAAGTACCATGACTGCACAGAGAGTCTATTTCTTTGTTGGAATTCAGTTATTTGTTCAGTGATTACATCAAGCCCTTGGCAATACAGGGGGAAAAACAGTTATACTGAAGATACAGAGTGTCCTAATGTCATTGCTCCCACCCCCACTCCAACAATGATCCTGAGTTGCACTAGGACATCTGTTAGCCCAAAATCTCTCTTAAATCTACTTTCTGGTATACTGGTATATCAAATGGATGGGAAAGAGGCACATAGGGAGAGAATGAATCCAATACACTAATGTACAAGTACCTGTTCAGTTTGTGAGAAGGCAGGCATAGACATTATTTCCACAGAATAAGAACACGCTCAACTGAGGGGCCAGACAGCCCTGTGTTGAAAGTTTGGCTATTGGGGCTATCTTTGGTAGTACTGACCCATCACTAACTTGGTACCCCAATCTCCAGAATACCTGAAAAGTGTAAGACAGAAATGCTGTGTGTGGGGGTTGGATATATGGGGCAGTAAATTTTATATGGGGCTCTTCTGTCAATATTTGTAAGAAAGGGGGTTGGAGAAATATATATATATAAAATTTGGGTCCCATTTGGACTTACAAGAAGTTGGCAATCCTGTTGGTTAAATCAGGGTCCTGTTATCCTCACTAAGGGAGCCCAAATATCACTTGGCAGGCATCCTTCACAGAATTGGGATGTGGAATTTGTGACTACATATTGGGGCTCAGGAAAACTGGTCTCTAACAGATTTTGGATCCCCTAATTTCCCCCTTCTGGACTAGGGTGCCCCATGGCTATTCATTTTCCACCTGGTGTTTTCCATCCCCCAGGGTTTCTGTTTGAGGAGTCCCCTAGAACCGGCCTGGTATGGTCCATGTTATTTGGCACTGCTAGCCACTTAAGTGTGTTATAGGAGTGCCTTCCCTCTGGGTTAGGTTTCTCTGGATGCACCCAGGATGCAGAGTTTAGGGTGCATACTTTTTCTAATTTTACGCAGGGATTCTCACATAACAGCTGTTGGTAGTAGACCATTTGGGTTCTGGTCAGCCATTGGTGCCCCTTGCAATCCATGAAGTCAGTGGGACTTTTATATTTTGACATTCTATCCCAGGGTCAGCTTGTCAGCATCCCAAACTAAGAACACAGTGGCTGCCAGAGCTCTTAGGCACAGGGACCACCCTGTCACCACTGAGTTCAGTTGTTTTGATAAATAAGCCACTAGCCACTGCCAGGAGCCAAACTCTTAGGTGAAGACCCCAAGTCAGTCCTATTTTTTCTCTACAACACAGAGGTTGAATGCCCTTGCTATGTCAGGCAGTCAAAGACAGGGTGCCAAGGTTAATTTAATCTTAATCTCCTGAAAAGCGTGTTCCTGTTGGGTTCCCCAGTAGGGGGTCATTTTCCAACCCCTTGGTGGCCTCATACAGTGGTTTAGCCACCACTGAATACCCAGGAAACCAGATCCAACATAAGCCAGCCACTCCCAAGAACTCCTGTTTTTTTTTTTTTGTTTGTTTGTTTGTTTTTTTCTTTTTTTTATTCAGGTCCTAAGGACCTATGGCTCAGTGTAATGTGAAACCCAAGATATTTTACGTTTCTGGCAGATTTGGTCCTTTCCCCAGGAGACTCTGTAACCAGCCTCTGAAAGGAGAGTTAGTACGGCTTCATTCTTGTTCTGCAGGCCTCTCAATCTGGGATGTCCAAGAGGAGGTCATCTGTGTATTGTAGCAGACACAATTCAGGAAGGCAGTTAGATCCCTGCCTAGTGCCTCCCTGAATAGGGTGGGAGAGTTCTTAAAGCCCTGGGGAGTCAGCTGAGTCTTTGCAGTCTCTGGGTCCTCGCATTGAAATGCAAAGAGGAGTTGACTCATGTGGGTAGTCAGAAACATCCTTTCAGGTTCAGGCTTGTAAACCATTTGGCTCGGGGCAGAATCAAGCCCAAGAGTGTGTAGGAGTTAGGGACCACTGGGTGAAAAGTGACTACTGCCTTCTTAACTGCTCCGAGATCTTGTGCCGGTAGTAATCTTTGCTGTTTGGCTTTTGCACCAGCCAAGAGAAAGTATTTATTGCAGAGGCACTGGCACTCAATCAGGACCACGAGTCTCTCAGTGTCTGGAGGGGCTTCCTTATCCCAATGTGTGCTTTCCTCCCAAGGAGGTATAATCTCAGTCTGATGGTTTCTGCTCCCAGATTGAGTTAAACAAATAATGGGGGTGAATTATTGACTAATCCAGCCAGGTTGTTTTCTGCCCAGTCTAAGGGATATTCTTGAAGCAAGGAGGAAGGATTTTCAATGGCAGTTGGGTTTGGAGCATAGTCTCCATTCAACTGCTTTGGGTAACGTAACTGCCATAACTATAGTGGGTTCTTTTCCTAGGGCCAGGCAAGTAGGAGCATAAAGGGTGAAGGTGTTCTGTGCTCCCAGTTTTAAGAGGCGATCCCATCCAAGGAGGGTAACCAGTCATTCTGGCAAGTACAGAAACTCATGCAATACAGGATGTTCCCAGAGCTTACAGGTGTGGGATTTGCAGAAAGTTCTGGCTGCCTGTGAGGCAGTTGCACCTATTATAGTAAACTCTTCACCAGTGAATGGGGCAATGGGTCATATGACCATAGAATTCTCAGCAACTGTGTCTGTTGTAGGGGACAAATGAGGCAGGACACCAAAGACAGCAGGAAGCAGTTTTATTTGGCTGTAGCCAGGTTCAGAGGGTAAGGCTTTTCCCAAAATCAATTAATTTCCCTGAGTCTTGAGTTCAGGCAGTTTCAGAACTTTATACACAGCATGTAAGAGGAGGGGCTCAGAAGTTCACAGTCTGCAGAAGTTCACATAAAAGTAGCTTTTTCTTTCAGTATTCTAGGCAAGTTAACCCTTCAATGATAGCACCGGAGAAGGGGAGAGCTTCTTCTCCCCTTTCTTTCCTCCCACTGCCAGCTGTTACCATGGGGCCCAATTAATAACCTCTTCTCTTCTCTTTGAAATGTAAACATCTTTGTGAAGCTCTGGCCCAATGCCAGAGGCTTCCTTAAAGAATCTTTCTTATCACAGTTTGCATTTACAAACACACTTCCCGCTTTAAAAAATTGTTTTTCAAGTTATTATATATATTGTTACGTATATAGAGAGCCCATAAATGTTTGTGAAAAACTAGTAAAGGGGTGTTCAGCACCTGGAATGCTGATCTCTTTCAGGCCTGTGGCCAAATTTAACCATTGTTAGATAGAGCAACAGGAAATAGGAAGCTTAAATACATTGAAGTCTTTTGTAGAGATTTTTTTTTTTTTTTTTTTTNCACTTTTTGTTTCATGCCTCTTCTGTCTGCCTCTGTCTGTGTAGGGGCCAAACTCTTGGGTGAGGACCCCAAGGGCAGTTCCATTTTTCTCTGCCACAAATAGGTTGAATGCCATTGTTATGTTGGACCACCTAAGAGTGGGCACTGAGGTTAATTGCATTTTAATCTCTTGGAAAGCATGTTCCTCATGGTTTCCCAACATAGGGGGTTGCTTTCCTGCTTGGAGGAGGATGGTTTGGTACTGCTCCGGGTGGTTGTCCCTCTTCAGAGTTGTGGTCCCAGGCCAGGTCCTCCTCTGAGGCTGCCCTTCGTGCCCAGGCCTCAGCATCTACCTCTTGTGCGGGGGCCTGTTCTTGGAGCCCCTTCTGGGCTTTGGTCAGAATGTGTCCTCTCTCCTCAGTATTGAAGAGGGTAAGGAGGAGGGGACAGCAGTCTCCACAGGTCCATCGATGGGTTTGGAAGGTTGACTCCAGGTGATCTCTGAGTGCTTGGGGCTTTTCTGAGTATGGAGGGGTTTGGTGCTTCCAATTCAGGAGGTCAGTGATGTTGAAGGGCTGATAGTAGAAAATGGAGCGCCCTTCTTGAATGGTGCCATCTGCACTGACCTGTGGAGGCCCAAGGGTCTCATGAAGGAGCAGCTAGAGGGATCGTGGCTGCTGAGTGGATCTGAGTCATCTCCCCACGAGTTCTGGCCTAGAGTTTTCTGGTGAGGGGGGTTGTGGCCACCAAGAGAGATGGTGGATGAGGTGGCCCCAAAGACAGATAGTGACATGATATTAGACAGTGAATTTAGTCGACTGGGAGCTGGTGATGGAGTGGTGGGTCTATAGTTGGCAGAGGCAGTGGCTCCTCTTTGGAGTCCCCTTGATGGATGGCCTTGGTGGGCTTTGGAGTCGCCATGTTTCTGGCTAACAAAACCCTACACTGGCCCTTGGAGCTGATGCAGAACTGCACCCATGGGGCAGAGTCCAGACAATCTGGAGCCAGGAATCTATGTGAGGAAACTGATCTGGGTGGCCTGGAGTTTTGGTGACAATGTGGTGAACTGCCTTGATGGTGGGGACATGGAGGGTTCTTCCAGAGGCCAGTCACCATCAAAAGCAGGCCATTCAAGCTCACAGAGAGTGTGGAGTCAGCCATTGGCAGCTTAATCCTGAATTCCTCAGAGTAGCCTTTTAAAAATTTTAATCATACTACAGTCCAGGACTGGAGGTTTTTACTGTGTTCTTCCCATGTCCCACCCTGTGCTGATACCACAAGATAGACAAAGGGGGGGTGTCAGGCAAGGCACCCACCTGGCTGTGTCCCCAAAAAGAGCTTCTTGGCTGAAGGTGTAGTCAGATAAACCCTGGCTGGCCCTGTTCAGAGGCCTTATTATAGGACATGAATTGCCATTATGCCATATGAAGTTACCACAGAACTGCAGGTTAGGACTCACTCAGACTTCATAGCATAAAGCTGTGGAGCCACAAATAGTTTCACATTCACTCACACAAACAGTAGAAAGTTTAAAACATCCCCTCCTTTTGAGGTTCCCTACACTGATAGCTCCCTTATGGGCGGCCATGGGAGGCGATCAATCTCCCCTTCCATCCTTATGGACAGTCCTGGCTATGGTCTTGGGTCCTGGCCTTACCTTATCTGGAAGACTATGCAGGTGTTTATCCAACTCTCCAGGGACTCCGGACACTCCCTTCTGGAGGCACAGGCCCTCTAGGCTCAGGAGATCCTTGAATTGTCAGGTGGCGCTGTCCTGTCTGCTTCAAGGGGCAACCCGTAGTGGTGCCATACAAATTACCATACAAATATCCACACAAATTATTATAGAAATATCAGTGTGGACAGCTTGCCACACTGGTGGCCCAAAGATGGCACAGTTGTCACTTCCCTATCAGGAGACCAAAATGTTGTGGTCAAGAAGCAGTAACTGGCACCCAGAGAGTGGGAGAATTCAAATTTTATTTTACATCAGCAGGCCCAGAGGAGATCAAACTTCAAATTCTGAGCCCCCATCCACAGTTCTCACAGCATTTACAGGCTATCTTGTGCCATAAATTTTCTAGTCTACATGATAGCAGGCCATGTCGGGGGTTTGTATCTGAAAGCATGTTTACAGAAGCAGACTGTGAGAAGGGGAAAACCTGGCTCTTCTCACAGACCTCTGATAAATCTCTAGCCTGTGTCTGAAGCCAGGAATAGTAGTGTTTACACTTCAAAGGGGAGTAGTCAGGCTCCTAGAGATAGTTATTTACAATCCAAAGGTAGGGTCCTATGGTTAATTAGTTTCCTCAGGAAAGGCTGACGGAAGGGAAGAGGGACTAACTGTTTCCCCAGGCACCAGTTTTTTTATGATAACATTCTTATTATTCCATTTTACAACCAGGCCTGGTTTTGCCATCACACATTAACAGACCAAAGAACACATTAAACCATTACATTAAATCAAAATGCACTTTCAGATACATGGAAAATAGATGGAAGCCAGAGTAGAAGATGAGGAAGGAGAGGGAAAAAAGAATAAATTACAATCAGGGCACTTGAATCCCATATTTGTTTTTGCCTTTCAGGGGACTTGAACCCCCTATTTAACATGACAAGCGACTTGACCCCTTTACAAGTAAACTCACCAACTACTTCTAAGGATCAGTCCTGTTTTCCTGTTGCTGGCATTCACAGTGATCAGCCCTAGTGAGAACCTCTCATATACCTAACTCATATGGATGTCCCTACTTGAATAGGAGCTGAAAGAGAAAGGAAGGAATGGAAAGAACTTCAAGGAGAAGGACCAGTTGACTGACTCACATGCAATTAGAGTTCAAAATTCTACCACGTCCCCAGGAAGGCATCAATCATCACCCCTCTGCCACTTGTATCTGTACAACTTGGGGCATTCCCCAGCCACCTCAGAAGGGGAGCCATGGCAAGTTGGAGGTGATACTGGTGAGGTGTCCAGTTGGGGCCCAGGTTCTTAGCATTCTAAACAATTGAGCAAGACACGCAGAAGTATCAGCAGAACATAGATTTATTGAAAGTGAAATAACACTTTTTAGAGTGGGCCAAGGCCCTGATGTTTGGATGAATCTTGTCTTATATGCTG
The DNA here is from genome assembly GCF_001458135.2 of Marmota marmota marmota. Taxonomy (NCBI): domain Eukaryota; kingdom Metazoa; phylum Chordata; class Mammalia; order Rodentia; family Sciuridae; genus Marmota; species Marmota marmota. The sequence continues at coordinate 14,623,197 of NW_026000272.1, forward strand.
AGCTGTGTCTTGTTCTCCTCCCCATGGACTTGATTGAAGACCTTGCCCTATTTGTTCGCATTGGTTACTTAACTTTCACCTAATTAGAATACATAACTTGTGGCAGGAGTTGCCATGGTAATGAGACTTATAAACAGACATGACTCATCTCTCCATCTTGCACTCCAGCCAGCATTCTTCTTATACCCTGCCAACATCATCCGGAGGTCCCTAAACTTCTATGTCAGGTTGAGAGAGACATAGTAGGAAAAATAGAACGGGGAGCTTTGCCTGCAGGGAGGAAAGGAAAATAAAAACACTAGTGGGGGGGTGCTGGGGTTGTAGCTCAGTGGTAGAGCACTTGCCTAGCACATGTGAGCCACTGGGTTGGATCCTCAGCACCACATATAAATAAATAAACAAAATAAAGGCATTCTACCCATCTACAACTACTAAAAAATTAAAATAAAAAAACCCACTAGTGGGCTGTAACATGGGAGGCTCCCACACATAGTGGCTACAGAGAAAAGATCTGGGCAGCCACATATTCACTGGGGGAACATCACATCTGGTGACCCAATCCAATAGGTTTCAGCCTGAGAATGTTGACTCAGTGCCCATAGAAAAGAAATCCAAGTTGAGTGAGTAGGAATATAAGGCAAAGCTTTCAATGGTAAAAGGAAAATGGGTGTTTTATCTTCAGATGAAGGGGCCAACACAACTGAGAGCAGACAAAATTTCCCTCTAAAATAGTTTAATGTCCTGTCCTTTTATTAAGCATCTGGGGTGGGAAGGGTCTGGTATTTATATGATGATTCCTTCAGGGAATCTCTTGGCATAGCACCATACCTGGTGTTTTTGGTTGGTTTGATTAAGAACAGTACAGTAAGAAGTACTGTTCATACATTGTAAGACTGGGTGAATAGAAAAGACTTATCAGTTAAAATTTATGAATGAAAGCCTGAGAGTTCATCCCACATTTTGTCCCATCTGGTCCAAGAGCAAATGAAGCTAAAGGGTTTCTTTTGGTTTTCCTCCTTGTAACAACCTCACCCCCATGGCAATGTAGATGCTAACAGGGCTCCATGTGTTACCCTGTGCTGGGAAAAGCATCTTTTCATCTGGTCAAAGCAGCAAGTGAGTGCTATCTATGCAAACAGTGGTTGAATGTTTGAGTTTTCTATACAGTCAGATATATCCTATTTTTCTTCTTTCCATTGTTCTGTTCCTTAGGAAGCTGACATAAAGGCTACATTGCCTGGCTTTCCTTGCTCTCTCACACTAATCTGAATGAGAGGTAGCAGGCTGACATTAAGGAGCAGAATGAGAGAGTGCAGGACACAGGGAGAAATATTGTGTCATTCAGCCTTGAGTCCCTGAACTTCATATGCACCAGGAATTTCTCTGTTAAGGTGACATAGCCTCATATCATTCCTCCTGAGAAAACTCCTCTTAGAAAAAGTCCAAGCAAATTTCTTTCTCTCTCTCTCTCTCTCCTTCCCTCCCTCCCTCTCCTCTCCTCTCTACTTTAATGCTGGTTGTTCCTCTTTTAAATTTCTTATTTGTGATTTTGAGTTCAGGAGACACAAGTGCAGCCCTCTAAGGAGATGCTTAGAAGCCCCACCCCTCCAGAAACTTAGGAGTATCCAGGATTTTCCTTCAGGAAATTCAGCCCACCATCCCTGCTCTGTGATGAGGTCTTTTTTAGTTTCCAACTCATCTAGACTCCCAGTGTGAGTGCACACCATTCTGTGGAGAAGTGCTCAGAGATCCTACCCTTGTCTTGATCACCTTCTTCATGCATCCTCCATGGAAGGACAGGAAGTGAGGTGCCCAATAGTTGCTGCTAACTGCTCTGAGGTTCAGCTGAGAGCAGAAGTTCCACCAGAAGCTCCTGCTGCCCTGCTGTGCTAGTGTGGATCTATTTACATACCCAAGTGCTGCTCCATGGGTTTTATTACCATCTAGCACTCACCTCTGAGCTACTTGCTTTTTTCCCTCAGTGGGCTCATGCTATGATTACTCCCCCTTGCCACCTGATGCTCTCACCATGCTAAATCCTCTCTGCACTTGGATGGCCGTGGAGTGTAGGGGGCTATTTCCTCTTTGCCTCTCTGGTTTTGCTTCCCTCCTGTCCTTCAGCATCAGTGCTTCCTCCTCCCTCTCCCCAAAGCTGTGTTTTGCTGGCAGAGGGCAGTAGTGTCCTCCCCTAACCCCTGCTTCCTCTGTCCCCCATCCTCACCTGCACCTCTCAGGACACACTGGGGGATATTTCTGGCACTGCCAAAATCAGAGTGTGGATGGCAAGGGGTACAGAAACAGAAAAGAGGGTGGAAAGGACATTGAGAGGTTCAATCATTTCTGCATAATAAAATCTGGAAGAGAACAGGATAAGCAGGGAGAGAGAGGAATAGCCCCTGCAACATAGGGAGAGGAGAAGGAGAGAAAGCAGGTGTTCACTTTATTCAAATGAATTTTCTTCTATTTGGCTGTGATCTGAACAAATTTATTTCACATGGCACAGGGGGGAAGAAGCACCTGGGGATTCCAGTTCTTTGGGAACAATGAGAAGAACAATTATCTTTACAAGGCTCTTGAGGTATAACATTTCCAACAGTCAATGCTCTGATTTTTCATATTAAATAGAACCAACAAAGACACAATGCTTTAGTTTGTAAATTATGCCCTCATGAGCATCATTATGAAAAAGTATTTGAAACCTCCTACCCAGCTCATGGCCTGCTATTAAACAATGTTTCTCACTGAGGCAAGCAGATTTTAGAGTGAAACAGAATGTATGGCCCTCTAAAATGGCTTGGGGGAAGAGTATTTGGTTCTGAGCGGCCAAACACCATAGAGCTATGCCTTCACATTTATTCTACAGATTAATAGTGCAAAAGATGTGATGTGGAGAGTGACCTCACCATCCCCTTGAGTTTGAAAATTCCTGTGTGGAATGTTAGAATGGATAATAGGATCTCTTCCAGGGCAACTCAAGAAGGCTACGTCAGAAAACACACATTGAACAGAAAGAAGTAAAAATACAGCTTCTATGTCAATAGCTGAAACAAGGAAGACTTTTTATTCTACACCCTTTTTTCTGGGTTTTCCAAGATTCTGGGCAGGCATAAGCATGTAAGCCACATGGTGTTTTGGAAAAGGCCAACCCCACCCAGGTTTTGCTCGTTGCAACATCAACAGCCACTTTGACAGATCCACATCACTTTCATGCCTCCCTAGTTGTCTACCTAGCAAAAAACTCAGCACATTTTTGGAGCTTAGTTTGGGTTTTAAGTATTCATCTGCCTTCCTTTTGGTACTCCGTGCCGGTGCACTGGGACTGACTTCACGTCTTCCTTTATCCATGACTGGTTGACTCCACACACAGTCTCAAGAAGACAGCACGACTGAGAAATCCTAAAAAAGACAATGAAATCCAGATAACCAAGTGGACCCATGGACCTCTTCCTCACAGTCACCTCCCTGCTCAGCCACTTGTTACCAGCAGTATAATAATCCCTCCTTATCCACAGGTTCATTTTTCCAGGGTTTTTAGTTACCTGTGCTCAACCTATGGTACAAAAATATTAAATGGGCAATTCTATAAATAAACAATGTGTGAGTTTTAAATTGTGTACCATTCTGAAGTGGTGTGATGAAAATCATATGCCATCCCACTTTATCCTGCCCAGGAGTGACACGAATCATCCTTTGTCCAGCAGATCCACACTGGATATATGCTACTTGCTTATTAGTCACTATTTGTGTTCAAGTAACCCTTATTTTATTTAATAATGGCTCCAAAGCACAGGAACAATGATGCAAAGGAGGTACCAGGGTATAAAACATGGAAGAACAGATAAACTTATGGTACAATGTTGCAGAACATATAGGAAAAAGCATAGTTCTTATATAGTTTGGTACTATCTATGGTTTCAGGCATCCACAGGGTTCTTGGAACATAATTCCCCTCAGTTAAAGGGAGACTACTGTATTTATAACAGAGTACCATGGGGCATCATTTGATTTGCAATATCAATGTTATCATTTCATTTTGTTATTCACATGAGTCTGTGCCTAAAATCTATTTTGTTCTACTGATGTATGTACAATTCCTGTTTTAATTTCTAAATCTACCTTCTAGGTTTTCATATCTTGTTGGTCAAGTCCCTTACCAAGATCATCCCCATATATGTTCTCTTCCTTTTAATTGAATAATCAATTTATTGTATTTCATGACAAAATTCTGTTGAAGTTCATGCATGACATTGCACTGAATTCAGACATTAATTTGGAGTAAGAATTGATATAATAATTAATTTTCCTAACTAGAAAAAATGGTATTTTAGTGTGAAATGGGAAACAAAAAGTATTTAATGTATATTTCCTGCTATTTTAAGACAGCAAATTCATATATGTTCAGTAGTCAGTTTAAACTGGACATATTATTTCTATTATGTCATAATTTATTCTTAGAGGAGTATGCAACATCTTTTATGTGTTTCACTTATGTATACCTTTCTTTGGCAAACATCTAGGGAATTGATTTGGTTGATGAAAGAAAAGAGTGGCATTTTTTATAAAACCCTTTTGTTCATAGATTACATTATATCAATAGCATCAAATAAAATGCAAACATTGAAAAAAATGAAGGATTTCTCTATGTACGTACATAGGCTCTCCACAAAAGGTACTTAAAGAAAGAAGCTTTAAAACAATATATGTCTATCTTAGTTTTGTTTCTTCACTGAGCCATCTATATGAATAAAAATGGGATTATTTCAAACTAAGAAGCCTTTGGACAGCAAAGTAAACAATCAACAGAATGAGGGGACAATAGAATGAGAGGAAACATTTGCAAACTATTCATCTGACAAAGAATTAACATCCAGAATATATAAGGAACTAAAAAAAAAACCTCAATAAAAAAAACAACTAAAAAATGTACATATCTGTCAGATTAGGCATCTCTTAAAAAGAAATGCAAATGGTCAATAAATACATGAAAAAAATATTGATATCATTAATCATCAGTGAAATGCACATTGAATATAAAACAAGATACCATTTCATCCCGGTAGAAGAAGGGCAAAAAGACAAATTAAGTGAATAAATGAATGAATGAATAAATGCTAGCCTGTGGAGAAAAGAGAGCAGCCCAGAGGCTGCTCATAACCCTGTTGGTGAAAATATAAATTAGTATAGCCATTGTGGATAACAGTATAAAGATTCCTCAAAAAAATGAAAAATTAGCACTGCCATATGATCCAGCTATCCCACTTCTGGGTGTATATCCAAAAGACAGGAAATCAACATATCAAAGAGATACCCACACTCCTATTTTCACTGCAGCATTATTTACAATAGCCAAGATACAGAATCAATCTAAACATCCATCATTGCATGAATGAATAAAGAAATATGATTCAATTATAAAATGAAATACTGATTAGGTTACAGTTCTTATAATCTAATAATTTCACCTCTTAATATTTCCTGCATTATCTCACATAAGCTTTTGGGGGACATCTCATATCCAAACTATATCAGGCACAGAGAGACAACACCATCACAGGTTGACCCACATATATTTGCTTACCTGTTTCTTCCAAAGGAATTATCACTAGAACTATAACACAAAGAAGGAAGCTAGTCAGAGGGAAGGTACCCAAAATCAAAACCAAACCAAACCAACCAACCAACAAACAACAAAGCAAACAAATAATAAAACTACACAGTGAAACTGACAATGGTGTTCAATGCAAGAGAGCAGACTTAGCGAAGAATCTTGACTCTATGACTTCAAGAAATTCTTATTCAGGAGGAAAAAGAAGAGGTGATGAGTCTCATTCTCCAAGTTCTTAGGCTCCCTTGGCCTCTCCCATTTTACCAGTAAAACAGTAATGAGCAGAGTAACACCAGCTATACCAGCCAGCTGTTAAGGGATGTCTTGTCTGTCTTACAGTCACTTTTCCAAGGGTTTTACATACAGTAGCTCATACAGCTGGGGTGTAGCAATGTTAGTACTGTAGGTGTACATCCAGTAGCTTATTTAACCTCATAACAGCTTGGGGTGTGTGCTATCATTCCTATTTATCCAGGGCAGGAAACTGAGGCACAGGAAAGTTATGAAACTGGTCCAAGGTCACACAGCTAGTATGTGACAGAACCCAGATGTGAACCCAGTTAGTCTGGCTTTAGAAACCCTGGATTTTCACTCTTACAGGATGCCTCCTTTTGATCCTCATGGAAGACAAGCAAATGATTCTTGTCCATTTTTTTTTTTTGGTCACAGAACATGGTATCAGTGTCTTTACATGGTTTTATTTAGAGTAGGAGAAAACCCAGATGACTAGGTCTTTCCTGCCACTCAAGAAAGGGAATGTGTGACCTGGGTGCCACTTACAAGCATCTGTGTTTCAATTTCCTGTTGTTATGAGACCAAGTTGGATGGCCAGTGTGGGGATAAGTCACATCTCTCATAGTAACTGTATTAGTTCCTCAATAGGACATTACAAATAATAATAAAAAAAAACCCTGTCCTCACCACTAACCATCTGACAGCCTACAAAGAGCCCTGTTCTACATCTCAATAATACCCACATGGGTCATACTTTAATAGTAACAATATAATTTTTCTGGATCAGAGACTTAGAAGGTACTATGGTTTGAGGAAATATGGACTATTCACAGCCAACAGTTCTGCAATTAAATACCCATCGATGTGAATTGTGTATTATAAAATTAGTGACTGCAGAGTCATGATCAAGGCTGATTTAGACATTAAGAAAGAATAGAGAATCCTACCTGGGAATGAGTTCCCTTGCAGCACTCACTGGTGATTGGATTTTGAGACCCAAATTGTGATCACTGCCCAATGCGCTTGTTTGGAAATGTGATGAACACCGTTAGGATGTTTTGGTAAGTCTTACCACAAGAGAAGATTCAGCGAAGAGAGTTCATATAAGGTAGGGAAGAGCTTTGAGGTCAAGATAGCTGAAGTGTCAAGAGAAGAGATATGGAGGTAGTACCTAAACATAAGTTTTATCTGTCCCCTCTTTCAGAACATCCTACTCACTGTATTTAGCCCTGAATTAAAAGCCACCAAGGCAGTGGTGGCCAGGGCTCAGATCTTGCCATTGTGTGCAGTATCAACATTCTGAGATCCATTATGAATCACCATGACTCCACCCAACCAATCAGGTACTGGGACAGGGAAAAAACTTGAGAGGAAGGATTATTCCTCTCTTTTCCTACCTTCTCTTCCAGACCAATGCTACTCTTTTAGGAACTGAGGCTGCTCAGTGGTCTGAGAGACAAATCATCCAGATAGATCAAGAAAATGTATTCATCATCAACAAACTAATCAAATTAATGAATAACAACCCCACTGTATAATGACAAGGTAGGATTGTCATTTGCCCAAATTTGTAAAAAATCCCTGCATACAAAATGATTAGGAACACAGGCTCAAGAGACAAGTAGTTTCATTTCTAATCTCAGCTCTTGGTGACTTGGGGCAAGTTCCTAAACTTCTCTGATCTTCATTTGAAAAGTATAAACAATAGCACCTTCACCCTTGGGTGTTTGTGAGTATTCAAGGAGATAATACCACCAAAGTACTCAGAAACAGTAGATGGCATGTGGTGAATTTGCAGATGACCTTAGTATTTATCACTGTGGCCATCTCAGCCCACCTCTCTGAATAAAGCAGTTTTCATTGAATTTTTTCATTTCCTTGAAAGTCAGTCTCCCTGGTGGTATTGTTTCCTCTCTTTCCCTCATTTCTAAAGAAGAGATCTTGGGGTAAGACAAAGTTCACAGTACTCACAGTTATCAGAAAAGGAAGGCTCCTGGATGTCAAGCTGTTCTGTACCGCAGCTGATAGGAAGGTCCTTGGCTGTGCAATCACTTGTATTCTCTAAAGAGAGGATATTCTGTTTTTTTTCCCTGAGAGTTTAGCCAACACATGCTGTTGGGACCCTCAGGTGGGGTAATTCAGGATAAGCCAAACTCCCAGAGAGCTAAAATAACTACCCTTAGAGGTCATGCATAAGCTCAATTCCACTTCTTACCGGGACAGGGAATTCCAAGGTCTGCCTGTGAGCCCAGTAGGTCCCAGTCTGCGCAGTTAGGCCTGAAGCACTGCTACTAATGATATTGATGGTGCTTGCGTGAGTCATGACCCCATGTCACATGAAAGATCATGAGATCCTATAGCCTAGGGCACACTGACCTTCAGCCTATGAATATAGTTGCTGGTGGCAGGGAGGAGAGTGTGTCCTCAGGCAAGAAAATGCATTTTTATTAATGTAGTAAGAGGCACAAATGAAAAGGTGAGCTTCATGTCCACTTGGTACAAAAGTTAATATAATACAAGCAACATCCTGTATTTTAAGTGGAGCAACTTTAGTAGTGAATACTAAATTTATAGAAATCTAGACACAATAAGACTCTTCCCTCTTACCTTGCAAATCAACTTGTTATTAATTCAAATGCTTCCCAATTTGCCTCACCTGGATCAAGAACACAATTACTAATGCAAAGTAAATGTATATTCAAATAAACTTTCCATATCCCTGTTGTGCTGACTTTTCATCTTTTTTCATCTCTTGTTTTTCTTGTCTGTAAAGAGGGGTCCTAGTCACTCCTATCCCACAGTTTGTTAAGAAAATGTCCCTCATTCTAGTGTTGTTGAATTTATTTGTTTGGTACTGGGGATTGAGCCCAGGGGCACTTTACCTTTGAGCTACATCCCCAGCTCTTTTTTTTTTTTAACTTAAAAGCAGGGCTTCAGTAGCTGGGCATGGTGGTGCATGCCTGTAATCCTAGCAGATCAGGAGGCTGAAGTAAGAAGACTGCAAGTTCAAAGCCAGCTTCATCAATTTAGCAAGACCCTAAGCAACTTAGTGAGACTCTTGTCTTAAAAATAAAAAAATAAAGTGGCTGGGAAAGTTGCTCAGTGGTTTAGCACCTCTGGGTTCAATCCCAGGCACACATATGTATACACACACACACACACACACACACAAACACAGATAGGTTTTCACAGTTTTCCAAGGCTGGCCTTGAACTTGCAATCCTCCTGTCCCAGCCTCCAGAGTCACTGGGACCAGGCTTGTGCCACCATGCCTAGCTCATATTCCAGTTTTGATCTTTGACTACAGACAGATTTTAATCCCTACTTTGCAAATCACATTCTGCTCTCCAGAAAACCTCAGTATGTGTCATAAATATGTTCATAATCTCTTGGAGCATATATGGTATCATTAGGCTCAAGATATAAATCAAATTTGAGCATAGCTGTAGGGTTGATAGGTATTAGTACAGTCAGCAGGTTGTCTAGACAACTGCTGCCACTTGGTATCTTTCATCTCTTGCTTTGTTTCCCTCACTGGCAGAAGAGATGTGCTCTGAGTTGCTTTCTATAGGCCATTTGCTTTTTGAGATGTGCTGCTTTGATCTGCATTTAATGAATCTTATAAGCTTCCATTTAAATTGCCTAATTTGGAAATTTCAAAGATTAGCTTTGGGGAGTAGAACTATGGGATTGGGGCCCTCTTTCTTAAAATGACTCTGGATTATGGGTCTCATTCCAGAGAGATCTGTGCATCTCAGATTTCACTGGGTGTGTTGATTCCAACATAAACCATGACTGGCACTATGCATTATGCTTAGGGAAATGACTCTTATCATGTGGCCACTGGTTGTGCATCTCAGACATTGGTTCACTCTCCCCCACCTGCCTGTGCAAGGGATTGAACCACTGAGCTGCATCCCCAACACTTTTATTATCTATCTATCTATTTATTTATTTATTTTTGTGGTGCTGGGGCTTGAACCCAGGGCCTTGCACATGCTGGACAAATACTCTATAACTGAGGTACATCCCCTATCCTTTTTATTTTTTTATTTTGAGACAGGGTCTCTCCAAGTTGCTGAGGCTGACCTCGAACTTGTGATCTTTCTGCCTCAGTCTCCTGAGTCTCTGAGATTACATGCATGCACCATCACTCTCAGCCCACTGGCCTACATTCTATCAAGCTCAATGGAAAGAAGTATGCCCTTTGCAATATGTATGCCCCTTGGTTATTCATTTCTAGGAAGAGCAATTACCATATGTGATGCTGATTTAATGTTCCTAAAGGCAAATGTCTCTCTAGGACCCTGCAAAATGTTTTTGGTATTGCTTTTAACCATGACTCTGTTACAACAGACCTTCTGACCCTCAAGGTAATGAGGTTCATGGCATCTCTATGGCAGAACCAAGAGGTTAATTAATGCAAACATAAATTAAGCTTGGGACCCTTATCCACAGTAAAGCATTCACTGCTGTTGGGGAAGCCTCTAATTGTTCACAATGACTTGAGATTATCTGAAAGAAGAAATCAGTAAATACCAGCAGGGTTTAGAGCATACCCTGCAGTGTATCTACTATTCCTTTTAAAAATCTGGATATAAGAAGAAAATTTTTTTAAAAAAGAAGCCAAAAGGGAGGTCCATAATTTGACATAATTGGAAAACCAACATGTACCAAAATAGCCAAAAAGTAAAAGAGTGTTGATTGGTTTTTATGCCTCTGAGTTCTGATTTATAACATCTACTAAAATGCACCAATTGGTAAACCTTCATGATCTTAATCAGTACTAGGGCACAAAGTACAGCTATATCTGGGAATCCCACTGAATTTAAACAAAATACTTCCTTTTCTCTTAGGGCAGCTATAAAAAAAATAGAGGCTATAGAAGTATATGCTTCACCTTAAACAAAAGAAATATTTCCTTGCCTAAATTTCCCATAATCATAATACCCATTTTCCTAAAATATCGTACAGCAGGCATGGATACTCTGACCCAATGAATAAAAAAAATTAAGCCTTTGGCAATAATAATCAACATTATTTTAAAAAATCCCAGGGAATACCACGTACTCTGCAAGTTGGATAGTTAATATAGCCCAATGTAAGATAAAAACTCATTATGTATTATTATATACTATAACTCATTATATACTATTTAGAGAAGTGATTATCCACACTGCCTCTCCATTTAACAACCCTATTAGACCTGTTCTTAAACTTGGAAAAAAGAACGAATGGCGCCTCCCTGTGGATGTCCTAAACCTTGATGTTAAAGTTCACCCATTAAGGTCCTTATATTAGTTTTTATTGCTGCTATAAAAAAGCAACAATAACTTAGTAGCGTGAATTTATGCAAATGTATTATTTTAAAATTACAAAAGTCACAGGCTTATTATGAATGCCAGAGGTCAGAGAGTGGGGCTGGGAATGGGAAAGACAGTATTGAATCGGACATAACTTTCCTATATTCACATATGAATACACAACCACATCATTTACCACCATAAGAATGGGAAGTTATACTCCATGTATGTATGCTATGTCAAAATACATTCTACTGTCATGTATACTAAAGAGCAAATAAACAACTTTTAAAAATCAATCAATAAATAATAGATCAGAGGTCACATCTCATTCCCTGAATCTGACAAAGGTATTGATTGACTGTCTCTACCCATATTAAAACAATTCCAACATTTTTAATTATTTGGCGGTTCTGGAGACAACATGTTCATTATTTAAGAATTTTATGGGCCGAGGTTGCAGCTTAGTGGTAGGATGCTTGCCTAACGTGTGAGGCACTGGGTTCCATCCTCAGTACCACATAAAAATAAATAAATAAAATAAAGGTATTGTGTCCATCTACAACCAAAAAAAATTTTTTTAAGAAAGAATTTTATGTAAGCCTACTTGTATTAATACTTCAAATCAACTCACCTCAAATAGGACTCCTTCTATGGTTTGCATTCATAATATGCCCCAAAGACTCGTGTGTTAAAGGCTTGGTCTGCAACGTAGCAATGTTCAGAGTTGTGGCTCTTGGAAAGTGATTGGATCATGAGAACTCTATGTCATCTCTGGATTAATCTATTGATGATTTAATAATTGGATGGAATTTTGGGGAAGTAGTGGAAAATAGAGAATGTGGGGCCTACTTGGGGGAAGTAAGTTATTGGGCCTGTATCCTTGGGAACTATATCTTGTCTTTGGCCCCCTTCCTCTCCCTCTCCTCACCTCTCTGCTTCCTAGGTGCCATGAGTTGAGCAGCATTACTCTTATGCCCTTCAGGTCTGAGCAACTCAGCAAAACCCTGTCTCTAAACAAAATATTTTAAAAAGGACTGGAGTTGTGGTGATGTGGCTCAGTGCTGGGTTGAGAGAGAGGGAATCAACTACAGAAACCTGGTCTTCCTTGGTTTCTGTTAGCTCTGGAAAATTCTAGGTAAAGATGTTTTCAAGATGGAAGAATAGAGGAGGTCCCTTTACTGGCTGCTTAGTGGTGTGAAACCAAGAAAGCAGGTAGGCAGCTTCTCAGCAAGGCGGGTGAAAAAAATGGGGGCACTTTACTGGGAATTAATGTTGGACATTCAAAGCAGATCAGGGACTCAGGAGGCTGGAGATGATAGGGAAGAAATCCCCAGCACCAGCACCACTACTGCCACTGCCGCCACCAGTGCCTGCTGGAGCAGCCCCCGCTCCCCCAGCAAAGTAGAGGGATAAGGGAATTAAAGGAAGCCACATTTTAGGAGGTGTACGGTGTGTCTGGGTATGGAGAAAGCAGAGACCAGAGACATTGCCCGACTAACCTGAAAGGCCTGCTTCACAATATCCTTGTGCTAGAAAGAAGCCACATCACCCCTGGAAGCCTGTAAACCAGGAAGGAGCTGTTTTGTAGCTGCGCCACAGGCCTGGACGCGGGGGAAGCAAACCTGACAACCCAAGCAGGGCACAAAATACAGACCTGTAAAACCCACACCACTAGACACAAAGAGTACCTAAGTGATGAAGAGAAAATCAGCTGGAGAAAGGGGTTTATATAGGGGAACACAGGTCGTGGTAACTCACCCAGGTCCACCTCCTCCTTAACTCCAGCCACTTGCAGGACTGGCTGGGAGAGACACGCCCTGCCGGAATTCAAAAGGGAGGGGGAAGGAGTGGGAGTGATTGAGTTTGGAGACTGAACCTGAGAGACCAGGAAACATGGGGTCTGTGGGTGACAGAGGTGACAAAGGATTTGCTTCTCTGCCAAGGGAGTGGGACTCATGAGAGATTCCTGGGGTGCAATCCCCCAGTGTGGACCAACAACTGCTGGGCCTTGGAGGTGCGCTGAGTTAAAATCTTCAGACCAATCACCATTCAACAAAGAACCTGGAGCCTACCTAACCATAAACCCAGCCTCCAGGAGCTCCACCTATGGGTTCTCCTCTCACATGCTAGTGAACCAACATTGAGGGTGGAGCAGAAATCACACTCCAGCCAAACCTAGGACTGCTGAGAAGGGAAGCCGAAAAGTGTTTGAACTCCACCAGAAAAAAAAATTTTGAACTTTATATGGAGATCTTTCTCCCCCTCCCCCTCTCTAATTGTGACCTGACTTTTTTTCTCATTTCTAGCATTTTTTTGGGGGGGAATAACAGGGACTGAATTCAGGGGCATTCAACCACTGACCCACACCCCCAGCCCTATTTTGTATTTTATTTAGAGACAGAGTCTCACTGAGTTGCTTAGTGCCTCACTTTTGCCAAGGCTGGCTTTGAACCCAAGATCCTCCTGCCTCAACCTCCTGAGCCACTGGGATTACAGGCATGCACCACTGCACCCAGCTGTAGCACTTTTAAAGGCAGTTATCGGGAGAAGATGGCCGCTGCGTACGGGGGTTGCTGAAGTGCTGAGCGTGGTGCTCAAAGCAGCGGCTTTAATAGAGATTTCGCACAGTCTCTTAGAGCTTTCACCGTTAATCTGTAGCGGACCACTTTGCCAAGGAGCAGGAAGAACAAAGAAATCGAAAAAGAGACGCTTGGATGCTCAGAGCCGCGGGCGCTTTGCTCCCATCTGCTTCCTCTTTCGCTTCGCTCCGGGGCGGAGAAGCTGAATGTGTAATCAGCAGTGGATTGTAAGTACCCGAGGCAAAGAAAGCTCAGTGCGCCCCACCTTTTTTTTTCTTTCTTTTTTTGAATATTTTTTATACAGGGAGAGTTTGTGGATTGGGATTGTTGGCGGGGCTGTGGTTTCTGTGCCGAAAATCCACTCCGCGGGAGCCGCCATTTGCTTTCTGCTTGCTGTCTTG
>NW_026000272.1:14643969-14646903 GCF_001458135.2 Marmota marmota marmota
ATATATATATATATACACACACACACACACACACACATACACACACATACATAAACACACACACATATTGTACTGGGAATTGAACTCAGAGTCACTTGACCACTGAGTCACATCCACAGCCTTATTTAGTATTTTATTTAGAGACAAGGTCTCACTGAGTTGCTTAGCATCTTGCTATTGCTGAGGCTGGCTTTGAACTTGTGATCCTCCAGTCTCAGCCTCCCAAGCCACTGGAATTATGGTGTGTGCCACCACACCTAGCAAAATATATAACCTTTAAAGTAAAGTTGATCATGAAGTAAAGATGTTAAGAGACTATGAACAGAACTTCCAAAAAATATGGCATAACATGAAAAAACTGAATATAAGATTTATAAGGATAGATGAAGATGCAGAGGTATAAACCAAAGGAATGCACAATCTTTTCAATTAAATAATATCTAAGAATTTCCCAAACCTTAAGAACGAATTGGACAATTAAATACAAGAGGCTTACAGGACCCCAAATACACAAAATTACAATAGACCCACACCAAGGCACGTTATTATGACAATGCCTAACCAACAAAATAAGAATAGAATTGTAAAAGCTGCCTGAGAAAAATGACAGGTCACATTTACAGGGAAACCAATAAAGATCTCAGCTGAGTTCTCAACCCAGATCCTAAAAGCTAGGAGGTCTTAGAATAATATATACCAAGATCTGAAAAAAAATGGATGCCAACCAAGAATACTATACCCAGCAAAATTAAGCTTCAAAAATTGATGATGAAATAAAAACCCTCCATCATAAACAAAAATTAAAAGAATTCACAACTAGAAATCCTATACTACAAAACATACTCAATGAAACATTTCATGAAAAATAAAATTAAAATCCATCAAACAGAGGAACTACACTAGAAGAACAGTCAATCAATGTAGAAAATAATTCAAAACCAGAAAAAAAATAAAAATTATAGGGAATAAAAACATTTCTCAATAATAACATAGAATGTAAATGGCCTAATCTCATCAATCAAGATACATAGACTGGCTGATTGTATTAAAAAACAAGCCTGAACAATATGCTATCTCCAAGAGACTCACCTACAGAATGAAGGTAAAATGATTTGAAAAAAAATATCATTCACATGGATCTTGTAAACAAGCAGGGGTTTCTATCCTCATATCAGATAAAGTTGACTGCAAGCTAAAGCTAATCAGAGGGGACAAAGAATGTTATTTCATACTGCTTAAGGGAAATATAGATCAACAAGACAAAATAGTCAAAAATATTTATGCCCCACACAATGGAGCATCTATGTATATCAAATAAACCCTTCTCAATTTCAAGAAACAAACAGACCACAACACAATAATACTGAGTGACTTTAACACTCCTCTGTCACCACTGGACAGATCATCCAAAGAAAAACTAAATAAAGAAGCTATAGAAGTAAAAAATACAATTAATAATTTACACTTAACAGGCATACATAGAATATTTCATCCACCAATGACTGAATACACTTTCTTCTCAGCAGTATACAAATCATTCTATAAAATGGACAATATCTTAGGTCACAAACCAACTCTAAACAAATACAGAAAAATAGAGATAATACCTTGCATTCTATCAGATCATGATGGAATGAAATTAAAAATCAATGATAAAATTAAAAATAGAGGTTACTCTAACACCTGGAGACTAAATAATATGCTATTGAATGACGAATGGGTAGCAGAAGGAATTAGGGGGTTAAATAAAAAACCACTTAGAGGTAAGCGAGAATAGCGAGAGAACATTTCAAAATCTCTAGGATGCTATGAAGGCAGTTCTTCGGGAAAGTTCATTGCATTGAGCTCATTCATTAAAATAATAGAAAAATGACCAAATAAATAACCTAGCATTACATCTCAAAGCCCTAGAAAAAGAAGAAAAATCAAAAGCAGAAGACAGGAAGTAATTAAAAATAGAGCCAAAATTAATGCAATTGAAACAAAAATTTTCAAAAATCAATATAAAAAATTGGTTCTTTGAAAAAATAAATAAAATTGATATACCTTGAGCCAAGCTAAGCAAGAAAAAGAGGGAAAAAACACAAATTACTAAAATCCGTGATGAAAAAAGATATAGCACAATGTAAACACTGAAATACAGAGGATAATCAGAAACTGTTGTGAAAATTTATACTCCAATAAAATAGAAAACATTGAAGATATGAACACATTTCTAGAGACATATGACCTACCCTTAAATCAAGAGGACATAGAAAATTAAAACAGATCAGTTTTAAGCAAGGAATTTGAAGATGCCATTTAAAGCCTACAAAGAAAGGAAATCACAGGACCAGATAAATTATCAGCCAAGATCTACCAGACTTTCAAAGAACTAACACCAACTCTCCTCAAATTATTCCATGAAATAGAAAAGGAGGGAACACTTTCAAGCTCATTCTACGAGGCTAGTTTTACCGTGATACCAAAATCAGACAAAGACATATCAAAGAAAGAAAACTATAGACCAATATCCCTGATGAACACAGACTCAAAAAATCTTAAGGAAATACTGAAAATTGTATTTAAAAAACACATTATAAAGATAGTGTAGGGCCAGGGTTGTGGCTTGGTGGTAGAGTACTCGCCTAGCATGAGTAAAGCACTAGGTTCGATCCTCAGCACTACATAAAAATAAATAAAGGTATGCCACAGTCTGGCTGGGCACAAATGCCGCAGTCTGGCTGGGCACACAATCACGAGCCACCACACAGCTTGTAGATTCAAACAGCAACTCTTTATTCCCGAACTCACACCAGCCGTCTACAATCACGTTCTGGGGAAATCCAAGTTCTCTGCCCAAATCCACGTTCTCTGCCCAAATCCACCTTCACTGGGCTTCTGTCTCCCAAATATACTGTCTGAATCCCGTGAGAACTCAAGGGGAACTCAGGG
>NW_026000272.1:14654334-14674597 GCF_001458135.2 Marmota marmota marmota
ATACATCAACATTGGGAGCAAAGAGGAAGTGACATGAAAACTTCACTATAAGTAGTTGTAAAAGCACAAGCAAGAACATTATCTCAAAGTCACGGAAGGTGAGCAAAGCTAGACTCCAAGTCAAACCGGAGGCCCTACTTGCTTTCATCGTTTTCAAACAACAGGCAAAATCAAGGCAGCTGACACTTATTGGAAGCTTCTGCAGGGCAGAGCCTGCAGGTTAACAGGTTCTGTATTCTCACCATAGTATTTGTGTGGGCTTTGTGTGGTGGGGACCCTCTGCTGTGCTTCACTGGCTGCTGTCCCCATGAGTTGGCCTTATCTCTTTGAAATGGTCCACATGTCAAAAGTGGACCGTGCCATCAACAAATTTCTAGAGGCATATGATTTGCCCAAATTGGATCAGGTTGATCTACACAACTTAAACAGATCAATTTCAAGCGATGAAATAGAAGACGCCATCAGAAGCCTACCAAGCAAGAAAAGCCCAGGACCAGATGCATACACAGCTGAGTTATACGAGACCTTTAAAGAAGAACTAATACCGATATTCTTCAAATTATTTCATGAAATAGAAAACACGGGAGCACTTCCAAACTCATTCTATGAGGCCAATATCACCCTGATTCCAAAACCAGGCAAAGACACAAAGAAGAAAGAAAACACCAGATGAATACTTCTAATGAACATAGATGCAAAAATTCTCAATAAAATTCTGGCAAATCAGATACAAAAACATATCTAAAAGATCGTGCACCACGATCAAGTGGGGTTCATCCCAGGGATGTAAGGTTGGTTCAACATTCGGAAATCAATAAATGTAATTCATTACATCAACACACTTAAAGATAAGAATCATATGATCATCTCAATAGATGCAGAAAAAGCATTTGATAAAATACAGCACCCCCTCATGTTCAAAACACTAGAAACACCAGGGATAACGAACATATCTCAATATTGTAAAAGCTATCTATGCTAAGCCCCAGGCCAACATCATCCTAAATGGAGAAAAACTGAAAGCATTCCCTCTAAAATCTGGAACAGGACAGGGATACCCTCTCTCACCACTTCTATTTAACACAGTTGTTGAATCACTGGCCAGAGCAATTAGACGAAAGAAAATAAAGGGATACATATAGGAAAAGAAGAACTCAAACTAGCACCATTTGCCAATGATATGATTCTATACCTAGAAGACCCAAAAAATTCCACCAGAAAACTTCTAGAACTAGTAAATGAATTCAGCAAAGTAGCAGGATATAAAACCAACACCCATAAATCAAAGGCATTTCTGTATATCAGTGACAAATCCTCTAAGGAAATGAGGAAAACTACCACATTTACAATAGCCTCAAAAAAAAAAAAGACTTGGGAATCAACAAAAGAGGTAAAAGATCTCTACAACAAAAACTACAGAATGCTGAAGAAAGATATTAAAGAACACCTTAGACTGGGGATATAGCTCAGTTGCTAGAGCACCTGCCTTGCATGCACAAAGCCCTGGGTTCAGACCATAGCACCACCAAAACAACAACAAAAGAAGACCATAGAAGATGGAAAGATCTACCTTGCTGTTGGATAGACAGAATTAAATTTGGGAAAATGACCATAATACCAAAAGCACTATAAACATTTAATGTAATTCCAATCAAAGTCCAAATGACATTCCTCATAGAAACAGGAAAAGCAGTCAAAAATTCATCTGGAAAAATAAGAGACCCAGAATAGCTAAAGCTATCCTGAGCAAGAAGAGTAAAGCAGGTGGCATCACTATACCAGATCTTGAACTATCTACTACAGTGCAATAGTAATAAAAACAGCATGGTATTGGCAAGAAAATAGACTGGTAGACCAATGGTACAGAATATAGGACACAGAGACTAAACCACATAATTACAGTTACCTTATAGCAGACAAAGGCACCAAAAACGTACATTGGAGAAAAGGCAGCCTCTTCAACAAACGGTGCCCGGAAAACTGGAAATCCCTATGCAACAAAATGAAATTAAACTGCTATCTCTCACCATGCAGAAAACTCAACTCAAAGTGGATCAAGGACCTAGGAATTCAACCAGAGACACTGCGCCTGTTAGAAGAAAAAGTAGGCCAAGTCTCCATCATGTCGGATTAGGCCCCAAATTCCTTATAGAGCAAGAATTAAAATCAAGAATCAATAAATGGGATGGATTCAAACTAAACGGCTTCTTCTCAGCAAAAGAAACAATCAGTGAGGTGAATAGAGAGCCTACAGTTTGGGAACATTTTTTTTTTCCTACATGTACATCCGATAGAGCACGAATCTCTATCAACAAATGGGCCAAAGAACTGAACAGACACTTCTCAGAAGACATACAATCAGTCAACAGATATATGAAAAAATGTTCAACATCCCTAGCAATTAGAGAAATGCAAACCAAAACTACTCTAAGATTTCACCTCACTCCAGTCAGAATGGCAGCTATTAGGCATAGAAACAACAATAAGTGTTGGCGAGGATGCAGGGGACAAGGCACACTCATACATTGGTGGTGGGACTGCAAAATTGGTGCAACCAATATGGAAAGCAGTATGGAGACTCCTTGGAAAACTGGGAATGGAAACACCATTGGACCCAGCTGTCCCACTCCTCAGTCTATACCCAAAGTACTTAAAAGCAGCATAGTACAGGGACACAGCCACATCAATGTTTATTGCAGCACAGTTCACAATAGCTAAACTGTGGAACCAACCTAGATGCCCTTCAGTAGATGAATGGATAAAGAAAATGTGGTATAGAAGCTGGGGTTGTGGCTCAGTAGTAGAGTGTTGGCCTAGCACGTGCAAGGCCCTGGGTTGGATCCTCAGCACCACATAAAAATAAATAAATAAATAAATAAAGGCATTGTGTCCAACTACAAGTAAAAAAATAAAAATAAAAAAGAAAAAGTGGTTTATATACACAATAGGGTGTTATTCAGCATTAAAAGAGAATAAAACCATGACATTTGCAGGTAAACGGATGGAGTTGGAGAATATGATGCTAGGGGAAATTATCCAATCCCCAAAACCCAAATGCTGAACGTTTTCTCTGATTTAAGGAGGCTGATTCATAATGCAGATGGGGCACATGGGAGGATTGGATGAGCTGTAGATAGGGGAAAGGGAGGGAGGAGGAGGGAGGGGGCATGGGGGTACGAAATGAGATGGACATCATCACCCTAAGTACGTGTATGAAGACACAGATGGTGTGACTTGACTTTGTGTACAACCAGAGATATGAAAAATTGCTCTATGTGTGTAATATGAATTGTAATGCATTCTGCTTGCTCTCATATATAACAAATTAAAATTTCTTTTAAAAAAGGGGGGAAAGAAGTGGACCATGCGAAAGACCCAAAGGACACAGAAACAGCACCAGGGCTGCACAAAAGCAGTGCTCCTGGCCTGGCCTCTTGCAGGAGTGGAGAAGAGTGCTTGCCCCCATGTTTTAAATATATGTTATATTTTTAGTTGTAGATGGACACAGTATCGTTATTTGTTAATTTTAATGTGGTGCTGAGAATGGAACCCAGTGCCTCACATGTGCTAGCTAGGCAAGCGCTCTACCACTGAGCCAGGACCCCAGCCCCCTGCCCACATGTTTGAGAACAGCATCTCCAGGAGGTTCAGACCTTGAACTGCAAGGTCCAAACCGAAAGAGGGCGAGCCTGTGCACTTCCTCCACGGGTCAGACCTTCACGCTTGAAAATACTGCATACCTGCAGAAGGATGGGTCACATCCGCCTTGAGGGTAGGGGCCCCAGGTCCCACAGGAATGCCAGCCTTTCCAGGCCTCTTACTTATGCAAAATTGTGGCGACTTGGGACAAGAACCCAGCGATTAAACACGATGTTATGCACCTCGCCAGGCAGCAAATGGCAAGAGCAGGAGAACACTCTAGAATGTGCACGCCTGGGAAGGTGCGTTCACACTGGAGCTGAACGCAAAGCTGTTCTGGGAAAGGAGGTCAAACCAAAGCATTGTCCCGCCACAGCCGACCGACCGCAGGCACAGCCCCTTAGGGGTTACAACTGTCACATGGCTCGGGACCCATTTCCTGCACCGGGTTCCCGGGGAACTCTTCTCTGAAGTGCGCGGCCTGGTGCGCGATGAGGCCTGCTTTCTTTATGAAGCTCTTGGAGCAGTGGCTGCAGGTGTAGGGCTTCTCCCCGGTGTGGATTCTCAGGTGGATCATGAGGCTGGATCGCTGCCTGTAGCTTTTCTCACAGTGTTGGCAGGAGAACGGCCTCTCCTGGGTGTGAGTCCTCTGGTGCAGAGTAAGAGCTGTCCGCCGGTTGAAGCGCTTCCCACAGCTGTGGCACTCGTGACGTTTCTCCTGCGTGTGAGTTTTCAGGTGTCCCATCAGGTTGGCCCTGCTGGCAAACCTTTTGCCGCACTTGTGGCACTGGGAGGTGTCTTTGCCACAGTGCCCCCTCTGGTGCATGGTGAGGTGCGCGCCCTGAGTGAAGCGCTTGTGGCACAGGGAGCACTCGTAGGGCCTCTCCCCGGTGTGGATGCGCACGTGCCGGTCCAGGTCTGAGCGGTGCAGGAAGCCTTTTCCGCAGCCGGGGCACTGGTAACCCAGCTCCCCCGTGTGGATTTTCAGGTGAGCAGAGAGGCGCTTCTTGCAAGCGAAGCACTGTCCACACTGGCCGCAGCGATGGGGTTTCTCTCGCGGCTTCCTCGGCTTGTGGGCTGCCAGGGGCAGGGGCTTTCCCGCCGCACAGGGCCTCGGAAGGTGTAGGCGCTTCCCGGAGGAGCTCAGCAGCTCCACTGCGGGGCCAGCCCTCAGAGGTTCCTGCTTCTGACAGCCCACGCATGGACCAGCACGAAGTGCTTTCGCGTCTAAACAAACATGGACGTTGCACCCCAGGTTTCTCTGCTCTGGCGCACTTCCTTTGCCTCCCGTCCCAAGAAATGGCAGGTGCAGGAGTCCCCGTGTTCCAGGGAAAACAGGGACACGGAGCCAAAGAAGAGCTCTACTCCCAGCCTCCAGGAAAGGTGGGAACCCCCAGGCACCCTCCCCACCCCCTCCCCCGGAGGAAGGCTGCAGGTTTCTCTTCTTTGTTCCCGGGCGCTGGGGCGCTGGCGCGCTGGCTGAGCCCTAGCCTACCTCTCCTGGACTCAGGTGATTGCTCCATGCGCTGGGCGCCCAGCAGCTCCACCATCCCTGGCTTTCTCCTGCGGTCCAGCCGGCAGCTCCAGCGACACTCTGGGGTGGCATGTCCTGGCCACAGGGAAGATTGGGGAGGAAGGAGAGTGTGAATCACCCCAGGTTTTCCTCTGCCTTGGACAGGCGCCCTCTCCACATCTGCTTCCTCCTCAGTCAGGCTTCCTTTGCCCAGAGCCTCTGCCACACAGTGTTGGTGTGTGTGTTTTAATTCCAAGAAAACAAAAGCAAGTGAGGGGACAAGCCCAATGTGCCTACTTGGAGGCCTTCTCCTCTGATGGGTGGAAGGGTCAGGGCTCCATCCAGGGTAAAGTCACTGAACTGAAAGAGCTTCACGGGAACTTTGGGACTGAGAGTATTTAGCTGAGGGGCAAAATGCAAAGTAAATCTTCCTGTTGTGTGTTGGCATATGGAAGCTGAGGGATGTCCTCTTACTACTGCAAGGGGCAGAGAGAGGCAGGGGCAGGGGCCAACACAAGCTGGAAAACCGCTTACTAGTCTCACTTCTGTAACAATGAAAATGACAACTGAATTGGATTGGAAACCAGCCAGGAGCACCTCTGTATGTGTGTCTCAGCTGAAGCCTAGAGGCGGATTCCTCTTCCAATACCCCAAGAAAATACAAACAGTGTCCATCTAGAACAACCAGGTAACCTCTCTACCACTCGACGTTCCCGTGCCCAACCGTCCCTGCCCTCACTGACAATCTCTGTGGCTGACTACCTCTCTTTCCTCATCTCTGGCCACGTTGCTACTGCAACATGAATTGTCGGTAGAAATGTTAAAGTGGGATCCAAACAGAGGCTGGTATTGAAATTCGAGCATCACTGAACCACAGTGGCAAGGTAGCTAGCTGCACCAGGCTAACCCCAAGAGAAATCTAAGCTTCAGAACATCATATCAAGACACAGGATACACACACACACACACACACACACACGTGCGCGCGCGCGCACCTGAAGTTGAGTTTTTCTTGAGAGACGACTCCGGATTCCGAAAAATGACATGCATTTCAAATAAAAATCTGCTTGAATTCACAGTTTCGGTTATGCTCACATGGGATCAGAGGATAAGGAGGATAAGGAGGCACAGCTCAAATAACGCCAGAGGGCAGAGGTCAAAGGGAAGCTGCCATCAAGTGAATTGGGAGGAAACTGCAACATGGGAGTGGGAGGAAGCGGGAAGGCAGTGGAAGAAACATGGGGGCTGGGAATATCCCCAATGGGTGAGAAGCCAAACAGTATGCGAAGGCAGGAAATGCACCTAGGTCTGCTTCCACACCATTCCCCTAGGACCTGAACCTGTCAAAGTCTGCAGAGTTCATCAAATGTCCCTTTGAAACCAGGCCACACACCAGTCCCTTGGTTGGAATGGAAGCTAAAGACCTAGTCAGGGACCGAGAGCAGCCCTCTAGCAGCATCTAGTAGCCACGAGTTGTGCCACAGGGCAGCCCTGCGTCCCAGGCTTTCCCCTTGGCTCTCATATCCCACTGCTGCTTCCTGTAAGCACCACATACAGAGCAAAGGGAACTGCGGCCCCAGCACCGCGCTCTTGGTGCCAGCTTTCAGAGAGGTTGGCTCAAACTGGAGCCTCTTCCTGGGTATTAACCCAATGCATTTTCGGAGTGAGCACCAATTCAGCCCTTCCTGCCAGTCATGATGGTCCTGAGCAGCGCTGGGATCCAGGGGCCTCCATTCCCTGGCCTATGGAAGCCCTACTCCTGTCACTCTCAGTGGTTTGCATTTCCCGACCTTCCGCTCCCAGTACATGGCACCTAGACCCATTCCCCGCCCCCATCTAACCTGGGTCCACATCTGCCACTCTTTTTAGACACTGTTTTTTTTTTTTATTGGGGGGATTTATGTATCTATCTATCTATCTATTTATTTATTTATTGGTATCAGGGATTGAACCCAGGGGAGCTTAACCATTGAACTACATCCCCAGCCCTTTTTTGAAAAAAAAAAAAATTCTTTAGATACAGGGTCTCACTAAGTTGTTTAGGGCCTCACTAGGTTACTGAGGTTGGCTTTGAGCCTGTGATCCTCCTGCCTCAGCTTCCTGAGCCTTCGGGATTACAGCGGCGTGCCACTGTGTCCGGCCGCCACTCTTGTTACATGGAATAAATTACCATCAATAATACTGAATGAACCTGACACTCATCCACCAGATTTTCACAGATCTTGGCACCATTTCTGTGTGCCAAGATGGTGAGGACAGCCGTGGCTCCTGTTACAGGCCAAGAACAAACCGTCAGAGGAGACCCAATGTAGGTTAACAGAAGGAAACTGACACTCACACAAGCTTCAGCAGGAGGGTGCCGGCACACAATTGTTTGTGAGGACATTTGACCATGTCTATTTATATCTTAAAAGGTCTCCATCCACTGAACAAATGACCCTTTTTTGAGAAATGTCTCCTGTGGACACATGGCCCAAGAAGGATGCTCATTGTGGTTTACGGCGTAGCTCCAGGGTGCTGCTGTCAACATCCAGTGCTACTGACAAGCAAAAGGCGAGTCCCTGGGCCATCTTCTGCTGCAGGGTGAGTGGCTCTTGGCTTGAGCCCTGAGGCCAGCCACTCTGGGTTGTGAAGGAAACTACCTGAGCAGTAGTCATACAACGAACATGACCTGCCCTTTTTGCCCTGGTCCCTCTGTCTCAAACCCTGGTGTCCCTTCTTAGCTCCCATTCCACACTGGCCATTTCCACCTGGAAACCCAGGACTGCCCCAAGTTCCACATGTTCAAAGGTCAACTCATCTAGACCTACAAAACCTGATCCTGCCCAGGCCTTACCAGGATCCAGAAAGGGCTGACATTCCCCAGCAGCACCATAGTTCAGCTCCGGAGGCCCTGCCTGTGGGATCCAGGCCCCTGTCACGGGAGCCTCCTGGACAGGTCCCAGTCCCTGGAGTGCAGATGTCTCCAGGTGCATGTTTGGAGACATGGGTACAGTTCCTGAAGGCGCCTGTTCTTCAAAGAGCAAGTCATGCACGTCAACCTGGGGGAAATGCCAGAGTCCATTGCTCAAGAGTCTAGACCCATTGGGAGAAAATCCACCTTGCCCTCACACCAAAGGAAACCTTGCTGCCTTAGCAGTCAAAATAGAGCCACATGTGTAGTTTAACATTTTCCAGTATTCGCAGGACACAGTGTAAAAAAGGAACTGGGGAGTCCCCAATCTTAATAGCATGTTGTATTTAACGCGACATATGGAAACCATCAGGATTGCAGCATGTAATCAATCCAAACAATTACCAAGTACTACCTCCTCTTCCCCTCACAGCTTCTGCATGGGCTATGCAGTTTACACCCACAGCAGGTCTTAACCAGCACTGGCCACATTTCAAGTGCTCAAAAGCCACACGTGGCCCGTGGCTCTTGTGCTGGGCAGGAGCACTTCAAGTGCCAGTCTAGAGCACTTGAAGACGAAATCTTGTGTGGTAAACAAAACTAATAAGACAGGAGGGAAGGGAAACCACTAACGCATTCCACTCCGGGGAGGCAGGATCCTTTAGAAGCCTCCTGGTCAGGCCTCTCTGTGCCCTGAAGCCAACAGCTCCTGCAGAGCCCTGCCCGACAGGACACCCAGCACTCCAACACCCTGCTAGAAGCACATGCTCCCCTCTCCCGGACACACCGCCCTCCCCTCAGCCCTGCGTTCCCCAAACACAGGCATCCTGTGGTAGGTACTTCTGAACCCAGGGCAGTTCCAATGCCCCTGTGGAGTCTCCAACATATGCTGGCTGGTGCCGGCTACGGGGATTTGGTGGACCAGAGATGGGAGCATTGCTCACCAACCAGAGTTGTTCCGGGTCCCTACCAACTGTGCAGTTCCCCCCTCAGGCATTCATGTAGTTAAAGTACCTCATCGTGGTGACCAGATACCGAGAGACTAATTTTGCATATTTTAGCATGACTTGGATTTCCTAGGAATGCACTGTGCAAATCAAAGGATGGTTACTCTACTTGTTCTGATTTACTAAGACAGTTTTTCAGTTGGGGAGATCATGCGGCAAGTAGCAACAGCGCATAGTGCTTGAGTCTTACTCAACGTCTGACTGTCCCATCCCAGTGACTCTAAGCAGAGATGTAGGCATCTGACAACTTCATGATGTCTTCCAGTGAAGTCCAGCCCCAGCATGTTTATGCAGAAATGCACATTCGTTAAGAACCAACTATGTTCATTCTCCTTTACATCCTCTCCGGACTCGACTTGACCCACAGTTGACAAACTTTCTCTGAAGAGCCAAAATAGTACATATTTTAGAGTGTGGGCTACATTTGCCCTGTCATTTCTTTTCTGTCTTCCTCCTCACTTAAATTTACTTGTTGAGATCTTATATGATTGGTAGGTACTAGGGTTGGAAGCCAGGGAGGTTTTAGCACTTAGCTGCACCTCCAGCCTTTTATGTTTTATCGGAGACAGGTTCTCAGTAAGTTGTGGAGCCTGGCCTCAAGCTCGCCATCTTCCTGCCTCAGCCTCCCAAGCGGATGGGATGACAGGCCTGTGACACCCCTCCGGCTCCTCTTTTGGGGAACCGATTCACGAAGACGGTAAAAATCACCAGGGGCTTGCAGGGCACATACAAACAGACTGTGGCCAGATGAGGCCTGCAGGCCAGAGAGCAAATTATTGAAGCTCATGGTTGATGCACGTGGGTAGATGATGTCATTTGTGAATTTCACTTGCGGATAATTGAGGAGACATTACAGAATATGTGTTGTGGATGCGAGACAGGGTCTGATAGGGTTCGGAATCATGGACTGAGAGGCTGATTCCAGGGGAAGGGAAAATGAAAAGGGATCTGGAGACCCACTGGGGCTGTGGACTGACACACAGACAAAATGAGTGTTCCAGGCCCTGCTGCCGTAGCTCCTCTTTTGCACTAATAGCCGAAACCCCAAACTCTTTTCTCACCTGCAGCTCTGGTATGTGACGCTGTCTCTGCCAGTCTTCTATCAGGGCCAAAAGCCTTTCTTTACTCTCCGGGCCATATGCGCTCACCCAGGTCTCCATCTCCGTGGGCAGTATAGTTAGGAATTGCTCCAACACCAGCAGCTCCAGGATTTGCTCCATAGACCGCATCTTTGGCTTCAGCCACCCACAGCAAAGCTCCCAGAGCCTGCTGAAAACTTCCCGAGGCCCCACCGCCTGCGTGTACTGGAACTGCCTGAAATGCTGGCGGAACACTTCACAGTCCTTGCTGAAGTCCTGCAACATAGGGTCCCGCATGCACAGCCAGGTGGCCTCGGTGGCAGTGCCTGGGCCAAGAGCCATCGCCCCCTCTGGGAGTTTAGTTTATCTGGAGCCTGAGGTCTCAGGTTCGAAGGTCCTCCTGGAGCTGAGGGTGAAAAAACACGGCCGTGAAGACAAAAAGGCATTAGAAACTGCCCTCAAGTTTGAGAACCTGCTGCAAGCTTCGAACTCACTTCCCAGGAAAATGCACGTATGCATCCAACTCTGCATTCAGGTCCCCCAACAGCAGGAATAAATACCACGTCTCTCTGAGCTTAGAGGGAAAAATGCTGAGACTTGAGGAGCTGTCTGCCCTAGCCGAACTATGGACTGCTTGATCACTAATCAGATATTAAAAAAAAAAAAAAAAAATCTCTCCACCAGATTTTATCAATCATCCGTGATCCTGGAGCCATCTCTGGACTGCAGCATGGCTGAGCCTAAGGAAACTGAAAGCCAGATCCCTGAGTTTGCAGCTAGTGAGCCCAGCAATCCTGTGGAAAGTCGGAAACTGGGAGCATTCCGCCTGGGGGAACACAGGTTAGAGAGCCCTGAGAAAGGTGGGCTCTCCCCAGCTCGGCAACTCCTGAAGCGTGCGGGGACTCATGGGGCTGCCGACTGCAGGTTGGAAGGTTAGAAGAGGGTGTGAGGGCATCTTACTCTCAGCTCGCACAGCCAGCTAGTCCGCCGCCCACTGGGTTCCTGGTACCCACTCGGGCCAGCACTCACCAGATCCTCGCACTAGCCTGGACCCTGATTCCATCCCCAGTCTGGCACCCACAAATCCCCTGATCCTGCCAGGTCTGGCCTCAGTCCAGCACCCAATAGGGTTCTCCAGCTCACCAATCCTGAGTCTCCCATCCCCTCCCTAGCTCCCAGCCCAGCCCATTGCTTGCAGCTACTTGGCTGGCCCACCAATCTCAGCACCTGGTCTTGATCTGCCCCACAGGGAACAGCTCTCCACCACCAGTGCATAGGCCCTGGTGCCCAGCCCTCAGAACCACCTGGGAGAGAAGTGCCTGACCAGGAATTCAAAACGGTGGGGGCGGGCGGGAGAGATCGACTGAGAGACTAAATCAGAGACCAGCAACGATAGGGTCTGTAGGCTATGTAAGGGGCCAAGATCAGGCAGCTACATCACACGAGCGGAAACCAAAGGAGATTCCTGGGGTGCAGTCTTCCAACGTGGACCGACAAGTGTCTTCATATATTTTGTCCTCACCATCCTTAGGGTGGAGCTACCATCAAACTCCAGACAACCCCACCTATAGGCTGAGAAGGGAAGCTGAGAAACTTTTGAGCTCCAACGGCAACAATTGCTCTATTTTCCAACAAGATCCTTTCTCTCTTCCTCTCCCTCTCCCTTCCCCTCTCCCTCTGCCTCTCTCTCTCTCACATCTCTACCATTTTTGAAACCAAGTATTTTCATGCATCAGTTTATTGAGGGCTTGAATGTCTGCATAGTATATTACAGTTTTGTTATGTATTCTTTTATTTTTACTTTTTTCATTTCATAATTTCTTTAAATTTTACATACATTTTCCCTTACTTGTCTATTTCCTTGGATTCTCTTTCTCTCTTTTCTCCTGCTAACAGCCAACCTCTATTAATTCCTCTTTCACTCTTCCTGTATTTTGGATGTCTATTTTCTCTCCTCCTTCCCCATGAACATCACTTCCTACACCACCTCTCTTTGTCCAACATCTGAAACTGTAAACCCTTTTGCAAATTAAGTGTTCATATTGTAGACAGTATTGAACACACCAGTTGTGTTTATTGCGGCCAAACTGTGGATGTCTTAATAGGAGTTATTGGGCGTGAGGCTGTATATTGTTTGCATTGGGTACTATTAATATTGGTCTCTCCCGTAAAGGTGAGGTACTGGAAACCTTCAGGGACACTGTAAATCTACAGGGTAGAAACCGTACAGCCTCAGATCCCCACTGCTAGATGGGAAGACACAGAAACAACATGAAAATTGAGGGAACAAAGTGCCCCAAACAAACCAAGATGCTCCGATAATGGAATCCATTGACAACACAGTAGAAGAAATGCAAGAGATGGAGTTTAGAATGTACATAATTAAACTGATCTGCCAGAACCACCTGAGAGAGAAGTGACTGACTGGGAATTCAAAAGGGCAGGGCCGGACAGACCCATGGCGGGGGACTAAATCAGAGACCAGGAAGGATGGGGTCCGCAGGTGATGTAAGGGGCCAAGATCAGGCTCCTACACCACACAAGTGGAAACATAAAGGACAACGCAAAGAGAGAAATCAGAGATAAATTTCAGGAGGTGAAGTTCAACAAAGAGATAGACATTCTGAAAAGAAACTGAGCAGAAATCTTCAAAATGAAGGTATCAGTAAACCGAATTAAAAGTTCATCGGAAAGTATCACCAACAGACCAGACAACCTGGAAGACAGAACCTCAGGCAATGAAGACAAAAATATAATAATCTTTTTTTTTAAGAGAGAGAGAGAGAGAGAGAGAGAAAATTTTTTAATATTTATTTTTTAGTTTTTTGGCGGACACAACATCTTTGTTTGTATGTGGTGCTGAGGATCGAACCTGGGCCGCACACATGCCAGGCGAGCATGCTACTGCTTGAGCCACATCCCCAGCCCCAAAATACATAATCTTGAAAACAATGTTGACCACACAGAGAAGACTGTAAGAAACCATGAACAGAACTTCCCCTAATTATGGGATAACATGAAAAGACCAACTCTAAGCTTTATCGGGAGAGATGAAGGCACAGAGATACTAACCAAAGGAATGCACAATCTTTTTAATGAAATAATATCAGAAAATTACCAAACTTAAAGAATGAAATGGAAAATCAAATACAAGAGGCTTATAGGACCCCAAAGGTACAAGATCACAGCAGACTCACACCATGGCACATGATAATGAAAATGCCTAACACAGAGAAGAAGGATAGAATTCTAAGGGCCACAAGAGAGAAATATCAGATGGGAGAAAGCAATTTGGATCTCAGCTGAGTTCTCAACCCAGACCCTCAAAGGTCAAAGGTCCTGGAATAACATATACCAAGCTCTGAAAGAAAATGGATGCCAACCAAGAAACGTATATCCAGCAAAATTAAGCTTCAGATTTGAAGATGAAATACAAACCTTCCATGAGGGGGCTGGGGTTATGGCTCAGCAGTAGAGCACTCGCCTAGCATATGCGAGGCCCTGGGTTTGAACCTCAGCACCACATAAAAATAAAGAAAGAAAATAAAGGTATTTTGTCCAACTACAACTGAAAAATGGATATTTTTGAAAAAATATTTAATAAACAACATTGTTTTCAAGATTATGTATTTGGTCTTCATTGCCTGAGGTTCTGTCTTCCAGGTTGTTTAGTCTGTCGGTGATACTTTCCTATGAATTGTTAATTTGGTTTACTGATTCCCTCATTTTGAGGATTTCTGCTTGGTTTCTTTTCAGAATCTCTATCTCTTTCTTGAAGTGATCTTCAACAGAGTTCACAACTAGAAAGACTGCACTACGGAACATACCCCACAAAATATTCTATGAGGATGAAATGGAAAAAGGAAAAAGTGAAAACCAGCAAAGGGAGGAACTACACTAAAGGAACAGTCAACCAAAGGAGAGACTAAGTCAAATTAAAAACCAAAAATAAACCAAAATGACTGTCATATTTCAAAATACAAGTCATATTTCAATAATAACCTTGAATGTGAATGGCCTAAACTGATCAATCAAAAGATGTAGACTGGCAGATTCGATTACAAAAACAAGACCCAACCATATGCTGTCTTACAGGCAAACACATCCACAGGCTGAAGGTGAAAGGATGGGGGAAAAAAAAAACAAAAAACGTTGCTCACATGGATCACGTAATCAGGCAGGGGTTTCCATCCTCGTATCAGATAAAGTGGACTTCAAGCCAAAGTTAATCAGAAGAAACAAAGAAGGACACTTCATACTGCTTAAGGGAAACCTTCACCAACAAGACATAACAATTGTAAATATTTATGCCCTACACAATGGAGCCTCTGAAAAGCATCAAACAAACCCTTCTCAATTTCAAGAAGCAAACAGACCACAACACAATAATACTGGGTGACTTTAACATTCCTCTGTCACCACTGGATAGATCCTCCAAACAAAAACTAAATAAAGAAGCTATGGAAGTAAAAAATGCAATTTAGACTTAACATAGAATATTTCATCCATCAATGAGCAAACACACATTCTTCTTAGCAGCACATGGATCCTTTTCTAAAATAGACCATATCTTGTGCCACAAAGCAACTCTTAACAAATCAAAAACAAAACATAGGGATAACGTCTTGCATTCTATCAGATCATAATGGAATGATATTAGAAATCAATGATAAAATAAAAAAAAATAGAAGCTACTCCAACACCTGGAGACTAAATAATATGCTATTGAATGAGGAATGGATAGCAGAAGGAATCAGGGATGAGATAAAATAATACGTAGAGGTAAATGAGAACACTGATACAACATATCAAAATCTCTGGGACACTACGAAGGCAGTGCTAAGAGGAAAGTGCAACGCATTGAGATCATTCATTAAAAGAATAGAGAGCTAACAAATAAATGTCCTAATAATGCTACACCTCAAAGCCCTAGAAAAAGAAGAACAAATCAACACCAAAAGCAGTAGAAGACCGGGAATAATTAAAATCAGAGCCGGAATCAATGAAACTGAAACAAAAGAAACAATTCAAAAAATTGACAAAACAAAAAGTGGGTTCTTTGAAAAAAATAAATAAAATTGATAAACCCTTAGCTACGCTAATGAAGAGAAAGAGAGAGAAAACTCAAAATACTAAAATTCGTGATGAAAAAGGAAATATCACGACGGACACTACTGATATACAGAAGATAATCAGAAACTATTTTGGAAATTTATACTCCAATGAAATAGCAGATCTTGAAGACATCAACAGAATTCTAGAGGCATATGACGCACCCAAACTGAATCAGGAGGATGTACACACTATAAACAGATCGATTTCAAGCAACAAAATAGAAGACACCATCAAAAGCCTACCAACCAAGAAAAGACCTTCTTGGGGCTGGGATTGTGGCTCAGCGGTAGAGCACTCGTCTAGCACGTGCAAGGCCCTGGGTTCGATCCTCAGCACCACATAAAAATAAAGAAATAAAATAAAGGTATTATGTCCAACTACTTCTAAAAAATAAAATGTTTTTAAAAAAAGAAAAGAAAAGACTTTCAAAGAAGAATTAGCACCAACCCTCCTCAAATTATTCCATGAAATAGAAAAGGAGGGAACCCTTCCAAATTCATTCTTTGAGGGTAGTATCACCCTGGTAACCACAATCAGACAAAGACACATCAAAGAAAGAAAACTTCAGACTAATATCCTCAATGAACACAAATGCAAAAATTCTCAATAAAATTCTGGCAAATCACATACTAAGAAGATAGTGCACCACGATCAAGTGGGTTCATCCCAGGGATGCGAGGGTTCAATATACGGAAATCAATAAATGTCATTCATCACACC
Organism: Marmota marmota marmota; assembly: GCF_001458135.2. Classification (NCBI taxonomy): domain Eukaryota; kingdom Metazoa; phylum Chordata; class Mammalia; order Rodentia; family Sciuridae; genus Marmota; species Marmota marmota. Next base: position 14,670,301 of record NW_026000272.1, read on the forward strand.
AACAGACTTAAAGACAAGAATCATATGATCATCTCAATAAATGCAGAAAACGCATTCAACAAAACACAGCATCCCTTCATGTTCAAAACACTAGAAAAACTAGGGATAGTAGGGAGATACCTCAACATTGTAAAAGCTGTATGTGCTAAACCCAAAGGCTGACATCACTCTAAATGGAGAAAAATTGAAAGCATTCCCTCTAGGAACTGGAACAAGACAAGGATGCCCTCCCGCTTTCACCACTTCTATTCCACACAGTCCTTGAAACTCCAGCCAGAGCAATCAAGCGGATGAAAGAAATTAAAGGGGTACGAATAGGAAAAGAAGAACGCAAAAGATCACAATTTGCCAATGACATGATCCTATATTTAGAGGATCCAAAAAAAATTCCACCACAAAAATCCGAGAACTAATAAATGAATTCAGTGGAGCGGCAGGATATAAAAATCAGCATCCATGAATCAAAAAGTGTTCCTATACATCAGCGATGAATCCACTGAAAGAGAAATTAGGAAAGCGAGCCCATTCACAAGAGCCTCAAAAAATAAAATAAAACACTTGGGAATCAATCTAACAAAAGAGATGAAAGGCCCCTACAGTGAAAACTACAAGACACTAAAGCGGGAAACTGAAGAGGACCTTAGAAGATGGAAAGATCTCCCATGCTCCTGGACAGGCAGAATTAATATTGTCAAAATGGCCATGCTACCAAAAGCATTCTACAGATCTAATGCAACTCTTACAGAAATCCCAATGACATTCTTCCTAGAATTAGAAAAAGCAATCGTGAAATTCATTGAGAAAAATAAGAGACCCAGAATAGAAGAGTCAAAGCAATCCCAAGCAAGAGGAGGGAAGCAGGAGGCATCTCAATACCAGACCTTAACCTTACCAAGAGACACAGTAACAAAAACGGCATAGTACTGGCCCCAAAACAGACATGTAGACCAATGGTACAGAACAGAGCACACAGAGACAAACCCACAAAAATACAGTTATCTCATACTAGACAAAGGTGCCCAAAACATACATTGGAGAAAAGAGGACCTCTTCAACAAATGGTGCTGGAAAACTGGGAATCCATATGCAGCAAAATTAAATTGAACCCCTATCTCTCACCATGCACGAAAGTCAACTCAAAGTGGATCAAAGACAGGCACTAGAACAGAGACTCTGCACCTGATAGAAGAGGAAACCAGGCCCAAATTTTAACCAGGCCGGCTTAGGAATTGACTTCCTTAACAAGACTCCTAAAGAGCAAGAAGTCAATTCAAGAATCAATAAACGGGATGGATTCAAACGAAAAAGCTTCTTCTCGGCTAAGGAAACAATCACTGAGGTGAAGAGAGAGCCTACCGTACAGGAGCACATTTTTTACCACACGCACATCAGATAGATGTGCCAATCCCCAGGATATATAAAGAACTCAAATGACTTAATGCCAAAAAAGCAAACAACCCAATTGATAAATGGGCTAAGGAACCGAACAGACACCTCTCAGAAGAAGACATACAAGCGATCAACAAATATATGAAAACGTGTACAACATCTCTAGTAATTAGAGAAAGGCAAATGAAAACCACTGTGAGACTTCATCCCACCCCAGACAGAATGGCAGTTATCAAGAATAAATGCAAGAATAAGTGTTGGCGAGGATGTGGGGGGAAAGGTACACTCATACATTACTGGCGGGCCTGCAAATTGGGGTAACCATTATGAAAAGCAGTATGGAGAGTCCCCAGAAAACTCGGAATGGAACCACCATTTGGCCCAGCTACCCCACTCCTCGGTCTATACCCAAAGGACTTAAAAATCAGCATACGACAGTGGCGCAGCCACATCAATGTTTATAGCAGCTCAACTCATAACAGCTAAACCATGAAACCAACCTAAGTGCCCTTCAACAGATGAATGGGTACAGAAAATGTGGTGTATATACACAACGGAATGCTACTCAGCCATAAAGAAGAATGAAACTCTGGCATTTGCTGGTAAATGGTTGGAGCTAAGTGAAATCAGCCAATCCCCCAAAACCAAAGGCCCAGTGTTTTCTCTGATATGCAGATGCCAATTCACAATAAGGGGGAGGGGGCGGGGTGCTAGGGAAGAACAGAGGTACTCAGAAATAGACAGAGGGGAGTGAAGGGAGCGGGAGGGGCATGGGGTTAGGAAGGATACCAGAACGAATTGGACATGATTACCCTATGTGCGTATAGGACTACACGACCGGTGAGATTCTACAACATGTACAACCAGAAGAACAAGAAGCTTCACTCCATTCATGTTTGGTGTGTCCAAATGCATTCTACTGTCATGTATTACTCGTCCGAACAAATTTTTCAAGAAGTGATGAAAATTAAAAGGTCAGCTCCTAGGCACATTTCAGCCATCCACAGCCATCACTGCAGAGAGCTGCAATGGGGAGGGCAGCTCCCCGCCAGCATTCCAGGGCCCAGGCCAGTGACACATGCCCTTTAGGAGCCCCCTACCGATGCGCAGGCAGCCAACACCTTTCCCAGTCTAAGGAGGGCAAACTCGGGTTTCTGAATACAGGGAGGCCTCCAAAGAAATGCAGGAGGAATCCTTTCAATGCTGCTGCTACACAACCTGAGACTTCATGTCAGGGCTTAGAGGCCTCAAACAAAGGGACCTCAGTTAGAGCCAGACCATGCACTGGCAGCCAATCCTCAGTCCCTCATTCTTCTTGTCATGGAGTGTGTGTAATGGCACGAGTATGCCCACGCCCTCCTCCCGACACCCCTGCTGCCTCAGCTTTGCGAGTGTCTCTCCGAGGGGAACAATACGCTGCCAGGCCAGACTCTGCATTCCTACCTAAGGAAGGACATTAATTATGTGGCATCTCCTGTTCTCAGCATCCCACATGTAGTAGTTACAGAACCCTCACCTGATATTCAGAGCTGGGTACTCGTGTGATCCCCTGAATGCGGATGAGGGAACAGAACTGAGGATCAAGGGTGTGAACCAAGTTGTCCAAAGTCACATCCAAACCACCAGAGGGACGTGGTGCTGAGGTCTGTGCCCACGGTCTCCTGCATCTACAACATCTACAAAACATCCAAATCCTCTTGGGACAGTATCTGCAGTCACACTGCTGGTCACATACCTGTCTCCACAGGTCTCAGGACCTCGATCTTCTGGTGCAGCGTGGGTCCTCTCTCTCGGCTTTTGCTGGCCTACCTGTCCTCCTCCCTGAGAAGGAACATGGAAAAGAAATGGTTATGATTCTCTCCCCCGCCCCAATCCTCCAGAATCAACACCCCGCCCCCACACTGTTCCTGGGCAAGGTTTCCTAAGGGACACCCCGTGCCTCTGTCTGTAACAGGAGGATACTCATCGCATGCACTTCCTAAAATATCCTGGGAAGATCCAAGTTCGGGCAAAGAGCAGAGTCCCTGCACAGAGGAAGTGCTGCCCAAAGTTACATTTGGCCCGCTGGGGTTGGGCCTGATGGGATGCAACCAACAACCCCACACTGAAGATGCTGGGGAGAAAACTGCATCTGTCCGTGATGGATACCGACCTTTTTTCCTCGTCATTGTTTCTTAGCCACACAGTATCACAACAACTATTCCCACAGTGTTTACATTGCATTATGAATTATAAGTCATCTAGAGTGGTTTAGAGCAGATGGGAGGTTGTGCGTAGGTTCGGTTCAAATTTAAGGCCATTTTCCAGAAATGGATTGAGCATGGGAGCATGTTGGTGCCCAGGGCCTCAGAGAGCCAGTGCTCTAGGGATAACCAGGAAGGACTGTATTTGCTGGTCCTGCCTCCTTCCTAGGAGGCTTCCAGTTTTCTAGCCCAGGCACCTAATGGTTGCTGGAAGCCTTTGGCTGTGGACCACCCACACATGGGCTCCAGCCTCACAGGTGACCAATCCTCCCCTGACTGACCGGAAACCCTCCACGAGGTCTACCAGGGAAACGACCCTCGGCTTTCCCTCCATGGGCCCTTCACAGCTCCACTTCACTTCACTAGGGGGCGTCTGGTCTCTAGAGCCCCATGCCATCCTGGATGGATGTGCCTTCACCAGGCCTGGGAAGAAAGCAGTGTGTGAAAAGAGGGCACGTGGCTGACTTCGGTACAAGCCTGTAATCCCAGCTGCTCCAGGGCCAGGGCAGGAGGATCTCAAGTTCCACACTGTCCTCTGCAACCTAGGGAAACCATGTCTCAAAATAAAAGTAAAGGGGGCTGGGGATGTAACTCAGTGGTCAAGCACTTTTGGGTTCCATCCCTAGTCCAGAAAAAAAAAAAAAAAAAAAAAAAACTGGGTAATT
>NW_026000272.1:14675166-14686031 GCF_001458135.2 Marmota marmota marmota
AAAAAAAAAAAAAAAAAAAAAAAGGAAAGGATAGAAAAAAACTAAAACTTAAGAAAGGAAGCAAGGAGGAAAGAAAGAAAAGAGGAAGCAAGAGGTTAGCACACAGCGTAGTCCCTGAGGATGGCTCCTCCCACTCTGAGGACCCCCGGTAGGGGGCTTTCTCTGTGCCCAGGAAGCTGACTGGGGACACTGGGCACATGGGGAGTCCAGCTACCGACACACAAGTCTCACAGACCCACTAGCCCCCCCCCCCAGGACCCTGTCCCTCCCCCAGCTCCAGGGCCCCACAGGCTCATGCCACTGTCGCTCCTGTCCATCCCAGGCCCTAGGGATGAGAATGGACCTCCCTGGGGCTCTCTGAGCCATGTCCCCAACCATGACCTGCTGCTGGTCGATCACTCTTCTTCACACCCTGCGGCCCCCGTCAGGATCCGAGGCAGCTAGTTCCGAAGCCCTGGGCTGAGGAAGGAGCTCGTGCCTGCGCAGACCACGTGGGCCAAGTAGGGGCAGCCACCCACCTGAAGCTCCCAGGGAACTGTGGCTCTTTCCCGCCTTCTAGAGAATGGAGGGCGCCACCTAGGGCAGGCCTGGAAGACGTTTGGGACTGGGCGAAAGAGAGCTTCCAGACCCCTGAGGACATGGGATCCTAATTCTGCCTCCTCCCACAGACTGACGGACCACTCGCAGCTCCTCCACAGTCCCTGGTCTTGTCAGGGTTGGAAGCCACCAGCTACTGTCACCCAGTCAGGCCAGAGCAACAGTTCCCACAGCACCACATGGGGGCGACACGACCTGCCCCCGGCTCACGCTTCCTCTGCCGGGTGCGCCCTCCTGTGGGGAGACCACGGTGGCTGGCTCCCCGTGCTTTGGGGGACTCCCTGCCTTCTCAAGCCTCCCAGACTCATCCCCCAGGTGTCCCTGTGCTGTCTCAGAGGGGTTGATTTTTCGTGACCTCACTCTCATCTCGATCCTGCCTGACCTCCCAAACCCGAGGTGCAGATCGACAGTCCACATGACACATTTCCCGCGCCTGCGGTGTTAAGCTGTCTAGGAATACCCAGTGGTGGGATGTCGCTCTTCTCAATGTGCTTTGAGTGAGGTCAAGCATACGCCACCTGCTCCACCACAGCCAGTAATGGAACAGCCCATGGATGAGCCCGAAGGAACCCAGGCACTGAGACAGTAGGTCCTGGAGGGTACAGATTCACAGGACAGGGGCTCAGGCTCCTCCTTTCAACCCCTGGCTGGGAGTGGACCTGGAAGGAGCTGCTCCTCTCTGTCCCTGTGTGGGGCCGGGGCAGGTTCCCTGAACATTTCTGGGGTGCCCCACCACCAACACCCTCCCCTAGCGGGGCTCCCTTCTCGGGCCAGCCTTGTGTCAGATGTGTGCAGACAATCTGGGTAGTTTTACACTGAAACCACAAACACAGGAGTCTTCATCTTAGTGGAATAAGAAATAGGACACACCATGACCAGAAGTTGAACAAGTAATATGTTATTAAAACACAACTTAGTGGCAAAATAAAATGAAAATTTAGGCTCCCTGGCAGCTCAAGACCAGTACCACATAAAGCAAGAGCCACTAAGCCCATTAGAACAACTGTGCAGGATGGAACATGGCTTGGAAATGTTTTCCCTGGCCAGTGGAAGTTACCACGACCTAGCCCAACCCAGCCCAGCAAATCAATAAAAATGTGCATCTCCCTTTGTTCAGGGAGCAGCCATGTCCTCCTTCCTCTCAGTCACGGCTCTCTCCCCTCAGCTGAAGCCCCAGTGAAAACCTTGTTGATGTATTTCTGCTCACTTGACTCGATTCCATGTTCACCTTCACCCAGCCCAAAGTTCCCACCTCCGGTATCAATAAAGTTATGCACTGAACACAGGGCCAGGGCTCTGTGCCATCTGGCTCCCCATGGCAATGACACTCTCCTTTCCTGTCATCCCTCTTTCATGCCATCCCACATTTACTCGCCAGACTCACCCTCCTTCATCCTTTTAGTCCACAGAACATGCCAGAAACTTTTCCTAGCTTGGAAATTTTACCGTTGATGTTAACTGGCTCTTTCTGCCTGGTGGGATGGGGACAACGTGCCCCTTTATTCCTGAGCTACACGGCCATTGATGGAGCTTCCACAAGTACAGGTTATTAGCTCTCCTCATCTTTCAAAATGCAGCCTGGCAGGGGCTGGACGATGGCAGGGGTTCAGAGTCCTGCTTGTACAGCACAATCAGGCATCCCCAGTTCTCCTGACTCCAGTCAGTCAGTCATGGTCACTGCACTGCTCACTGCACCATTTTAATGGAGTCACACGCTGGCTGCTCCTGGTTTGACTGGGAGCTCGCCCCTTCCCTAACCATGGGGAAAACAAGGTTAACCTTCTTCCCATCCTAGACAGAGTCATCTGTCTTTGAACTCATGGACCACAGGAGTGAAGGAATCTGGACTTTGGGGCCGGCAGCAGCGGGTCCTTGTCTCTCAAGGCTACAAATGAATTATGACTCTTGACAGGGAACCACTGGAGTGCAGCTTTGTGTCCCCCTTAAAACCCCACTGTTCCCACTGAGAGTTAGAATCACAGCCTCTGGGACAGCAGTCCCCCGTGTTTCTCCTTTGCTCACAAAGCAATAAAACTTCCTTTCCCTCTTTCTCAAAACCTTGTCCTTGTTATTGGACTGGCGCCTGGGGGAAGGTATCACCAACTCATAGGAGGCCTCATTATAGATCTTTATCACAGTAGCCCTTTGCCAATGCCAGGTATATACAACAGGATTCTGCAAATAAGTAAATACAGTGAGGATGAAGGGTGGCAAAGTTCCAGAGGTCCAAGAAGGAAGCAATAAACACAGAAAGGTGGAAAGAAAGGAAAACGTAGAACAAACTCTGCTTTTGGACTCTTGCTCACGATGAGGGTGTAAGTCACAATTCTCTTTGCATACAGAGAGGACACCTTTGGGTCTAAAGTCCATGTCCTCCAACAAAAAGGAATAGGGATCCTTGGAGGTATGGATGAAGTGATGGCATTTTTATCTTCCCAGGAACCAGAAAACCACACATTAAGCATGACAAAGAGGGGTCCTTTACAGTCACAAAACACACCCCTTAGGGGGATACAGTGGACCTTGAAATGATGAAGGATAATCCATCAGAAATACAAGTAGTAGTAGATGAAACACAGTCGGGATGAGATGCTTCAAGCACCTCTCCTACTTCTTTCATAAAGTTGCCTTGAGAATTAAAAGAGATTGTGCCTCTAAAACATTTATTCTGATTTCACACATAGTAATAATTGTTCAAAATTTGTAGCTATTTTTTATTAAATATATCCTCATTTTTAAGTGGAGCAAATGAAGCTAGAGAAGTGACATAATTGTCACATATATGTTATCAGCAGAACCAAGATTGTGAACCCAGGTCTGTCTGACTCCACATTGATCTTTTCACTTTTTTGTGTATGAACATATGTATATGTTTCAGTCGACAAAAACACATATATAATTGTCCTGGATTTGTAAATATCTTGCAGATGATGTTCTGGTTCCCCAATACTGAGTGGACTTATCAATTTAACAAACTAAATGCTTCCTTGGTGATCTGAAAGAATTATGATTGAATGACTAACATCTCCAAAAAAAATAACATTAGCAATAAATACTCCTAGCCTAAGAAGAGTTGATGTACTGTTTGTGTATTTAAAGATATTGAGAAGACTTCATTAGATAATAATCGATGAATACTGGTTATAATAAAAGCCTTACAATTTGGCTGCCCCCCCCCCAAAAGCAGCTCTCTCCATAAACGATGTCCATCACTGCGATCACAAACACCGTACATACATGCACCTGGCCCTCAAAATTTTCAAAGTCCTTTAATGGAACTCCATTTCAAAGCCTCATTTCAGGCAGTGGACTACACTTGGCCCAAAACCACTACTTTTCCAACCTCTTCTCAAGATCATTGTCTTACTTCCTTTCCTGGGGGTACAGTAGCTGTGGCTGATTCACACCTGACTGGGCTGACAAAATCCACAGTTGTTCTCTGAGAACACGCTAATGCATCTGCCAGACTGGAGAATGAATGGGAGGTCCTGGAATCCATGGCTCCCGCACCTCTCAGTTCCAACCCTGGCCTTTCTGTGTAATTCCCACTGGTGTGAAGCTGCTTTGGAATGATGACTTCCCCAGGGACCTGCAGCTGCCACAGCTCCCGCTGGCCCTTTCTCTCCTGGGAGTTCCTGCTCCATGGGTCAGGAAGCCCAGGGGGCAGTGACAGAAGCCAAGTTCCATTAGGGCCTGGGATTTGGTCCTGTTGGCTTCACTCCAGTGCCTGGCATGTAAAATGGGATCGACAAGAATTTGTGAGTGGAAACACAGCCTCCACAAGCTATTCCTGACTACCCCACTCCCTTAAAATGGAGAAGCAACCACTGGATGGTTGGGAGGTTCCCACTAGACCTGTAAAACAAACCCAGAAGCAAACCCTGTTTATTCCGGGGGCCAGGGAGTTACGGTGGAATTAGGAATCCCAGGACTGGGGCTGAGCTCACAGCCACTTCTCTGTGATGCTGAAAGCTTTAAAACGACACAGTTACCTCGTTAGATGCTCTCTGAAGGCAAGGCAGGAAGCTTCATGGAGTATACCTGTGGGATTTAGGTAACATCCTTCCCTCTGGGCGAGCAACCCCCCAACACACACACACACACACACACACACACACACACACGCGCGCGCGCATGCGTCAAGGGGCTCTGTGTTTGACCCCTGAACCATGTCTATAGGCAGGATGCACCTCTCCCACAGAGTGGCTCAAGGGGGCTGAAGGGTACCATATGGGCAATGTTTTTGTTTAAAAAATCCATCGAGGACCTAATGGCATGCTAGAAAATTTTATTCCCAGGGAGTGAATGATGAATTAACCACAGATGAGCATTATTGCCACTCAGGTAATTCATTTATTGAACTTAATAACATGCAACGTGCTCCTGGTATCTACCAGGCACTATTGTACATGCTGGCTGGTGGGTTAATGAAAACAAACAAAAACTGCCCTCTTTTCATGGAATTACCATACTAGTATGGGAAAGAAGGGACATAGGTAAACACTAAATTTAATAGGTTGAGATGGTGTCAACAGATGGAGAATATTGTGGAAAAATAAAATTTGGGCAGATAGCCGAAGGAGGACTCAAAACTGAAGGCAAGCTGTGACTTTAAATCCTGCCCATTAATGGGCTGGCCCTGCAGCCTCTTAAGTACTTTGCCTCCCTGGGTTACTTCAAAGTCATACGAGACCACCCACCATCAGCACAGAATCCACTCCTGGCCATGGAAAGCCAAGAATTCAATCACCCCCTGCTTGGGCTGACTAAAACCCACTGTTTCACTCCGAGAGCTCTCTTTCACGTTGGCCAAAGAGGAGAATTAAATGGGTAGTGGTGGGATCCACAGCCCATGCATCTGTCAACATCCACTGTGGCCTTCCGTGTAATTAATAGCAACGTTACTTCTATCCTACAATCAGGAACCAGTTTTAGCATCTTTTTTAGTAGATTAGGCACATCTCTAAAATGGGACCATGGTCCCCAGGGAGCTACCCAGTAAGTCTACAAGAAAAGGCTAATTTAATGTATTGTTTGGGCTCACTAAGCTTAGCTTTTCTTTAATGGTTTAATACCAGGCCCTTTACTGCCCATGGGAATAAAGACCAACAGGAAACAAAGGGTTTTGCTTTTACAATATGTGCACAGGGGTCATAGAAACTGCTCTCCAAATATAGCAGGACTGAACGCTCTCTACTATGACCACGTCAACGATGTCATTTGGTTGAGGTACGTAACCGGCAGGAAGCTTCAGAGAATCCAAAGTGAAAAAGATGGTGTCGTCCACCACACCATGTCGCCCATGTACGCTGCTAATGCAGACCTGTGATGAGAAATGATGGGAATGTTTGTGTAAAAGCACAGTCCATCCTCACCAGCTCTGCACCTCCTCACTCTGCCTCTAACCTGTGGGTCAACTCCAACCCTGGCACTGATTTCCCAACCTGCCTGGCACACTGGCAATGCCAGGGGTGCTTTTAAAACACACCAGTGCCAAGGTCCCACCTCATGCCAAGTAAATTGAAATCTCTGGAGACGGGCCCCCGAGACTGTGACCAGAGACCTTGGGCTAAATATTACCCACAATAGACATGGATCCTATTTCCCTGAGTTTCCTACTCATCTTCAGGCTGCAGTACCCAAGTCATTACCCAGCTTTTGCCAGTAAGCTCCAGACTCACAACCCACCTCATTCATTTTTTCCCCAAACTTTCTGGCACACAAATTGCTTTTCCTTAACTGTTGCTCTCAGAATTTTTTGTTGTTGTCTGTTTTGGTACTGGGGATTAGACCCAGGGGTACTCTACCATCCCCAGTTACATCCCCAGCCCCTTTAAATTTATTTTTTTAGACAGGGAAAAACTAAGCTGCTGAGGCTAGTCTCCAAACTTTGATCCTCCTGCCTCGGCCTCCAAAGGAGTTGGAATTACAGGCATGTGTCACCATGCTGGAAAATTTCTCTCTTTTTCTTTCTTTCTCTCTTTCTCTCCTTGTCTTCCTTCCTTCCTTCCTTTCTTCCTTTCTTTTCTTTTCTTTTTTTTTTTTTTTTTTGGTGATCCTGGGAACTGAACTCAGCTGAACTCAGGACATGGCCCATGCCAGGCAGATGCCTTACCACGGAGCCACTCCCATATCCCTCTAATAACTTTCTAATACAAAAAAAAAAAAAACCAACTACATAACTTAGAAAGTAATTATGCATGTGGTCTACATCACTTTTTATTTAGATCCTTTTGAAAGCCCTTCCTTTTCTATAAGAAAATAGGTTTCTGTTTGGCAAGAAATACATTTTCTAGATTTCTAACCACACCCAACAGACTTTCCCTCAAGAAAATTATCGTTAAAGGAAGGATAGGCAGAAACGAATGACCAGTGAAACATGGACACAGATTACCTCATCCACATGCCTACAGTTCATGGGCTTCACGGAGAGGGCATTGATGTTTGAGGTGCCCGGCTGCACGCAATACTCGACCTCTAGCCAGTCGCCCTTATAAGGCACGAAGCCTAAAATAACCATGGAGAGATTTCAGCATCATTATCTCTTCACTTAGGCCACATTCCATTTCATAAGTCCCTTTGACATGGCAATACCCTAACACACCTTCTATTGTATGTAAAGTACATTCTGTACACATTTAAACAGACATATAAATCATATCAGTCCTGCTCTTGGAAAGTCAGTTTACATGCCTGTAGCCACCGTTTCTCCTGTCCCGATTTAACAAAGTCAAATGCGGAAAAGTGTCAACCACGTGTCACAGCCAACTTTTTGGCAGCGGCACGGGATTCACTAATCAACTAGCAACATTCACAACTCCTTTGGGAGAGTCAGCTAAGGACATAGGTGAGAGCACATGATTGAACTTGGGTACCTGCCAGTATAGCATTGGCTAGAAACAAAATCTTGGAACTTATCTGCCGATCACAAATAGAATGCAAAAATGAGCATGCGCGCACACACACACACACACACACACACACACAGAGGTATAAGGCTGTCTCCAATCTCATTTTGAAGCATTTCATTTTTTTGGAGAAGGGTATCCTTTTCACTTGCAGAATGTTTTCCTTGACTTAACATTACACACATAAGTGAAATTTTATATAGACATTAAGGACTGCATTCACACAAAGGAGGGAATCGCTGATGTTTTTATGAATATCACCTGTCTGTCCCTGTATCGTGCATTTTTTTCAATTCCTAGGGCCCACGTCACATATCCAAGAGCTGTAAACTGCAGCCAAGTACGTAATAGCCATAGCTCTTTCTCTGCAAATGCAAAACATACCATCACGAACGATAGACAGTGAGAAGCAAGTATCTTTATTAATGTAGACCGCGTCCTTTGTCACTAAGGTGGCACGACTGATTAAAACACTGGTTCCAAGGTCAGATGGCCCAGAATCATCAAAATGGTCAGATATAGCATCCACCTGTAACACATGGAAACGCTTATTTCAAACAAAACTAATTTTTACAACAAGAACGTGTATGATCCCCTAAGAATCTCCCTCATAACAACTACAATTCAGTGAGTTAGCCTGGTCATTGTAGGTTTGCAAGACATACGATTCCTGTGTCAGAGACAAAGGACTTTGTGACTCACAGCAAATACAGCCACTGCCCACCTCTGTTGAACCGTTGGTGTTCAGGAAATATCTTAAACTACCCTCTTTGACACTAGTCCATATATTTCGCATGACAAGTACATCATAAACATGAGAGGATGCTAAGAATAACGTCTGTGCTTTGTGGATTACAAAACCGCATCCAAAATGTTAATTGTGCATCCGTGTTTAATGTGTTCACAGCACTAGGCCCAAATATGAAAAATATAATGTCCTTGCCAGAGAGGAATTCAAAGTTCAATAGAGAAAATATCTAGTTCTGAACAAGTTGTGATAATGGCTATAAATCATGTTTGAAAATGGGTCTTGCAAATCCCCAGGGGGAGAACATTTTAGCCTTGGAGAAAACGGGGTTTTATTTGGAGGAGGTGAGACTTGAGCTTTGTCTGCAAGAAGACGAAGTCTTTACCTGGTCAAAGGGGGTGGGGGCAGGTGCAGAGAGAGACAGGAACAACAAACACAGGTTGGGAGAACAGGGAGGAAAACACAATTTTCAAGATCTGGTCCTGGGGGAGAAAAACATGAGAGAGAGTTGGAGAAATAACCACGACAGGAAGAGATCTAAAAATGGCAAGTGGCATTAGGGCCTAGTTTTTCTACCACAGAGAGGGTACAAATATTTCAGCTCATCAGAAGTAACGATCCTTATTTAAAATTGTTTTTGATTAGAGCATGATGGCACACTCCTGTCATCCCAGTGGCTTGGGAGGTTGAGGCAGGAAGATCGCGAGTTCAAAGCCAGCCTCAGCAAATTAGCGAGACCCTAAGCAACTTAGCAAGACCCGGTCTCTAAATAAAATATATAAAGGGCTGGGGATGTGGCTCATTGGTGAAGCACCCCTGGGTTCAGTCCCCGCTACCAAAAAAAAAAAAAAATTGTTTTTAATTACACAAACAATACATTCTCATTAAAGACAAAAGGAAAAGACAGATGAATATGAAGCAGAAAACAAGCACCCATCATTTACAGTTTTCCATTGCCTAGAATATATTATGGTATCAACTGTATTATTTCATTCATCATGTTCCAGACATTTTTTTCTGTGAATAAATATATGCCCAGTTTCCAAAACAAAACTTAATATGCCATGCAGTGTTACAGGTTTCAGGTCCTAATCTTTCTCATAAAACAAGACTACTGAAAGGGTAATATAGCATCCCTATGAATGGATTGTCATAATCAATCAATCCAATCCCACATTATGTGTTATTTAGTTTGTATCCTTTGCAATGCATCGCCTACCCCTCTCATTGACTTCTGTAGCGCCAAAGTCCTAGGAGTGATATTTTTTGGTTCAAAGATTTCTGTTGGAAACATGAGCCCCCAAGATGTAACGTTTTTTCCACGTATTTTCTAAAGCCTATTTCATTGCTACTCCTATATCAAAACTGATGTCTTTCCAGCTGTCAATACCAATCTCAAGGTCCTTTTGCCCAGATTCATTTTCTTTGGGGAAGAAAGCACCAGGCTCCTGGCTGTCTATCCAGCACCACTTTTGTCAGGATCCAAGTGGGTGATCCTTCATATACCCTCTCATAACTCTGTGCCCTGACTCCACACTAGCTCACAGCCATACTGTACAGCAGGCTGGCGCCCCACCACACCCTGCCCCCACCCAGATTTCACGTCAAACTCCTCTCGCAAATTCCTTTTCTTTTCCCTTGCTACCATCACTAACACAGTAGGGCATACAGACAGATTCAAAGGCTTATGAAGAAACATCTTACCATGCACATGGCCTTTCCTTTCCCATCAACAGGGGGATAGAGTGAATTGATCATCCAATTCACCGTAAGGGACAACTGGGTAGCAATTAGCAAGCCAAGATATGGGTCCTTCTCTCAGACCGCTCACCTCAATCAAATCCAGGCTGGTCAAATGTTGACATGTAAATGCACAGAGAACTTTCAGAAGAAAAGGCAAGTGAATGTGTGTGCACATTATGAGTTGGAATGAGCCCAAGAATTCCTGCTGAACACAAAAGCCACATGGACAACATGGACATACTTATCTTACAGGAAAAATAAACATATACAATAAAGAAAAAAGATGGTGTTGGAGGAAATAATGCAAGAACTCCATACCTTAATGAAGCTACGAATAAGAAGTTTAAAATGCACCGTGTTTGACGTATGTATTCCACCTTGAACGCATACCTCAGAAAAGGAATATATATATATAATATATATATATATATATATATACATACATATATATATACACATACACACACATACACATATATATGTATTTTTAGTTGTAGATGGACGCAATACCTTTATTTTATTGTTTTTACATGGTGCTGAGAATCGAACCCAGTGCCTCACGTTAGGCAAGCATTCTACCACCGAGCCACAACTTGAGCCAGAAGATGGCTCTTTACCAGAAAATCTGTAGAATTTTATAGAGTCCAATGATATCATCATTAACAATTATTTATTTATTATTAATTAATTAATTTGGTACTAGGGATTGAACTCAGGGGGCACTCAACCACTGAGCCACATCCCCAGCCCTCCATCTTACTTTGATGGCTTTCAACACATGAGATGCTTTATCTTCTTCCACAAGTGCAGTAACCTTTTGACCAGCTTTCAGAGGCACATTACCAGTCACAGCATCAGTACTGAAGTAG